>NC_072042.1:65777-128650 GCF_027791375.1 Indicator indicator | reverse complement strand
CCACCTGAATGTTTCTGTGATTCTGTGGTTCTGAGACCACAGCACCTGTTGGGCTCACCAGGGCTTCAGGGGCTGCCTGGAAAGGGAGGCAGTGGGACAGGAAGGTAGCTGCTGGGCATGGACACCCTCCCTGGCAGTGGGACACTGGTGGCTGCCAGTTTTTCAGTGCCTGCCCAGCCCTGTGCTTTTCATAATCCCCCCTGGACAGCACTGGCAGCTGTGTGCCACACACCTCCTGCCCTGCACCTGCACAAGTGGCAACTGCTGCCTGGGGACACCACCCCACGTGGTGTCCCTGCATGGCCACTGCTGTGTGGCAGCACCAGAGAGTGTCCTGGGGGATTTCAGCCCACTTCTGTCTTCACTCCAGGGCTACAGGAGGGCTGTTCCTCGCCTGCAGGCTCAGGGGTTGATCCTCTTCTGTGCCCCCTCCCCTGCACACCTCCCCAGTAACAATTCCAGGTCTCTGATATGTGCTGCTGGGGTGAAAAATGGACCCACCAGAGGCTGGAGCAGAGACTGGGGGAGAAGATGAAATCTGTCACCATCTACTGAAAGCTCTGGGACTGGTGTCATCCACAGGGGGCTGGATTTTGTGATCCCAGCAGAATTTACAGGGCACCAGAGCTGCAAGCAACCAACGGGATGCACCTGTCCCAGAGGGGGAAAAGGATTCTAGGGCAGGAGTTGGCAGGGCTCAGTGGTAGGGCTTTAAACCAGTCTGGAAGGGGGAAGGAGTTGTTCATCTCCTGCTTGCCTGTGACAAACACTGGGGCAGCTCACCAGAGGCACAGGCATGGATGCTAGCAAGGGCTCTCCACTTGTTGCCCTGAGGCAAGCCAAGGAGGAGACACTGGGACACCCCAAGCGGGATTCAGCTCAGAGGGTGCCAGGGCCAGCCCAGCTGAAGTGCCTCTGTGCTCATGCACACAGCTGGGACAGCAAACAGGAGGAGGTAAGGGATGCTGTGACACAGTGACTGTGACTGACACTTGGTGGGGTGATTCCCACGACTGGAATGTAGGCATAGGTGGGGAGAATCATGGAATCAACAGGGCTGGAAAAGACCTCAGAGATCATCAAGTCCAACCTATCACCCAGCACTCCATGGCTAACTAACCCATGGCTCCAAGTGTCACATCCAAGCTTTCTATCAACACCTCCAGGGATGGTGACTCCACCACCTCCCTGGGCAGCACATCCCATGGCCAATTCCTCTTGCTGGGAAGAACTTTCTCCTCACCTCCAGTCCAAACCTCCCCTGGCACAGCTTGAGACTGTATCCTCTTGTTCTGGTGCTGCTTGCCTGGGAGCAGAGCCCAACCCCCACCTGGCTACAACCTCCCTTCAGGTAGTTGTAGACAGCAATGAGGTCTGCCCTGAGCCTCCTCTTCTCCAGGCTGAACACCCCCAGCTCCCTCAGCCTCTCCTCACAGGGCTGTGCTCCAGACCCTTCCCCAGCCTCATTGCCCTTCTCTGGACACCTTACACCATCTCAATGTCCTTGTGAATTGAGGAGCCCAGAACTGGACACAGCACTCAAGGTGTGGCCTGAGCAGTGCTGAGCACAGGGCAGGATGACTTCCCTGCTCCTGTTGGCCACACTATTGCTGCTGCAGGCCAGGATGCCATTGGCTCTCTTGGCCACCTGGGCACACTGCTGGCTCATGTTCAGCCTCCTATCACCCAGCACCCCCAGGTCCCTCTCTGCCTGGCTGCTCTCCAGCCACTCTGTCCCCAGCCTGCAGCACTGCTTGGGGTTGTTGTGGCCAAAGTGCAGCACCTGGCACTTGGATTTGTTGAATGCCATCCTGTTGGACTCTGCCCATCTGTCCAGCCTGTCCAGGTCCCTCTGCAGAGCCCTTCTACCCTCCAACAGATCAACTCCTGCTCCCAGCTTGGTGGTGTTTGCAAACTTACTGATGATGGACTCAATCCCCTCATCCACATCATCAATAAAGATATTGAACAGGATGGGGCCCAGCACTGATCCCTGGGGGACACCATTAGTGCCTGGCTGCCAGCTGGCAGTGGCATCATTCAGCACCACTCTCTGGGCATCATTCAGCACCACTCTCTGGGCACCATTCAGGACCACTCTCTGGGCACCATTCACCACCACTCTCTGGGCTCTGCCCTCCAGCCAGTTCCTAACCCAGCACAGAGTGCTCCTGTCCAAGCCACAGGCTGCCAGCTTAGCCAGGAGTTTGCTGTGGGGGATGGTCCAAGGCCTTGCTGAAGTCCAGGCAGTCTCCATCCACAGCCTGCCCCACAGCCACCAGGTGGTCATCTGAGCATAGATGGTGATCAGGTTGGTCAGGCAGGACCTGCCCTTCCCAAATCCATGTTGGCTGGGCCTGATCCCTTGGCCATCCTGCTGTGTTGTGATTGCCCCCTTCCTGCTGATGTCCAGCTTCCTGCTGATGTCCAACCTTAACCTCCCTGCTTCATTTTAAATCCATTCTCCCTCATCCTGGCACTCCCAGCCCTTGTCCAAAGTCCCTCCCCAGCTCTCCTGGAGCTCTTCAGGTACTGGAAGGTTGCTCTAAGGTCTCCCTGGAGCCTTCTCTTCTCCAGGCTGCACAGCCCCAACTCTCCCAGCCTGTTCCCACAGGAGAAGAGGAAGGTCCCTGGCTCTTTGCAAGGGCTCTGCTCACTCATTCCCTTACTCCTGCCACACCTGTGAGGAGCTCAGGCTGCAGGGGCCTCTGAGAACATCCTCTGTGCCTGCCAACCTTGGTGCCAAGAGGCTGCAGCCAGGGAGGAGGCAGAGGAGAGGTGGGGAGGGGGAGGGTCAGGATGGCAGGTGCTGGGCAGGTGCTCACACAGGGAATCTCTTGCCTGGTTCAGAGCTGCCCTCTCTGCCCACATGCTCTCTGCTGGGCTGTTTTCTCCACACCTGGTGTGTCTGCTTGTCCCCACAGAGGTCCAGCTGGGGTCTGGGGATCTGCTCCAGACAGGACAGAACGTTCAAAAGGACTTTTCTCCTACTTCAGATATGGAGAAACTGAGGCAGAGGTGAGCATGGTCAAGCCTCTGCTCAGCCTCCCACTGCTGAGGTGCTGTGCTGTGTGCAGCTCAGGGCACAGGTCCTGTCCTACTTCCCACCTGTCTGTTCCCACCTCTCACCTCTCATCTCCAGGAACAGCATCTCCTGGCTGCAGAGACCACAGGGCTCCCACTAAGGTTCCTCAGTAGCCCAGGGCAGCAGCTGGGAGGCCTTTCCCTTGGGGACTGCAGTGTCTGCCCTGTGGAGTGCCCCAGCTCTTGGCTGCTGAGGGAGAGCAGTGGTTGCCTTCCTTTGTCCTCCAAGGGTCTGCCCTGACTGCTTAAGCCAAGAGCTCCCTGGGCTTCCCTGCTCCAGCTCCATTCACCATCATATCACAAGGTGTTAGGGGTTGGAAGGGACCTCTGCAGATCTTCAGTCCAACCCCTGCCAGAGCAGGACCATAGGATCCAGCACAGGTCACACAAGAACACATCCAGACAGGGCTGGGAAGGCTCCAGAGAAGGAGACTCCACAACCTCTCTGGGCAGCCTGCTCCAGGGCTCTGGGACCCTCTCAGGGAAGAAGTTCCTCCTCCTGTTGAGGTGGAACCTCCTGTGCTGCAGTTTCCATCCATTGCCCCTTGTCCTATCCCAGGACACAACTGAGCAGAGCCTGTCCCTGTCCCCTCCCTCCTGACCCCCAGCCCTCAGCTATTGATAGACATTGATCAGATCCCTCTCAGTCTTCTCCTCTCCACACTAACCACCCCCAGGGCTCTCAGCCTCTCCCCATAAGGCACACCTGTGGAAATGGAGACACCAGTGGGGAAATGGAGACACCAGTGTGGAAGCACAGACACCAGTATGGAAACACAGACACCAGTGGGGAAGCACAGACACCACTTTGGTGTCTCCTCTGCCAGTGGAAATGAGAATGGAGAAGGATGAAGAGAGCTGGAAACCAGGAATCATCTCACCCCAAATTCCCTTGTTTCTCAGGAAGGTGCCACAGCCCCCACTGCTGCCCTTGCCTTTCTTCCTTCTCCCTGGGGATGCTGGTAGGTCTCTCCAGGTCTTCCCACTCTCT
This sequence comes from Indicator indicator, assembly GCF_027791375.1. Lineage (NCBI taxonomy): Eukaryota > Metazoa > Chordata > Aves > Piciformes > Indicatoridae > Indicator > Indicator indicator. The sequence continues at coordinate 124,575 of NC_072042.1, read as the reverse complement.
TCATCCTCACCACTGGCAGCTCAGCACCCAGAGCTGTAGGGAGGCTCCAGCCCCTGGGAGTCTCAAGAGAGGAGTCCCTGGGGCACCCACAGCCAGCTGTGCTCTTGCTTCTTCTGTAACCTTTCTGGTTGTATTTTGGGGTTGCTTCACCTCCAAGAGCTGCAGTGGTGGCTCCCAGCCACCACCCTCCTTTTGGCTGCCATCCTGTCAGAGGGCAATGTCCCCAGATGCCTTCTCTTTCTTGGGCTTGCCTCACCAGGATCCACCCAAGTTCTCAGAGCTGCCAGTCCCTGGGGAGGTGGTTTGGCTGCTGGCTCCTGCTGAGGGGCACCACCCAGCAGTCAACAGCCTGGCCAGTGCCAGCTCTTCATGGCTGGGTTGGATTTGGGCATGGATCCAGGGGTGCAGGATGCTCCCCACCCCTTGTGACAGGCCAGGCAGCATCAGAGGATGCTGAACAGCATCTCCCAGACAGTGGTGCACAGGGAGGCAGGAGGCCAGGGGGTAGGCTCTGCCTTCCCTGGGGACTCCTGAGGACAGTTTGGCTGTTGTGTAAAGATAAAACACCACAAATCTGGAGGCAGGCTCCCGAGCAGGGGGTCAGGAAGCTGCAGAGAAGTGGTGGGAACTAATCAGAGGTGATGTAAAGCTGCCAAGGCTGCAGCTAAGCCTGCTGTGGCTTTGGAGTCACACTGGAGATAAAGAGGCAGCTCTTGGAGAGCTGGCCTCTGGAGCAGCTTCAGATTAACCTGGATTTCCAGCATCATTTCCTGCTATTCCAGTCCACAAATCCTGGTGGCTCTGCCAGAGCCTGCTGGGCTGCACCACAGGGCCCTGGAGACACTTCCCTGCCAGCCCAGCCTGGGCTCACCTCTGTGCCAAGAGCTGGTGCTGCTGCCCTGAGCCCTGCTGCCCTGAGCCCTGCTGCCCTGAGTCCTGCTGCCCTGCTCCTCCTCTGCTCTGGGCAGGTGCAGGTGGATCAGGCAGGAGGGTCTAAGGAGCCCCCCAAAGTGCCAAGCCTCAGGGAAGGGGCAGCAGCCTGCACCCAGGCACAGCCTCAGGGGTGTGTGCAAAGGGCCAGCAGCAGCCCTGCACCCCCTGACCCCCTCCCTGCACCCCCTGACCCCCTCCCTGCACCCCCACAGCCCCATCCCTGCTGGCACCTCTGGCTGCCCTTGTGATATCTCCTTCTACTCTGCCCTCCTGAGACCACATCTGGAGAACTGAGTCCAGTTCTGAGCTCTTCAGTTCAAGAGGGACTGGGATACACTGGAGAGAGTCCAAGAGAGGCTGGGAGGATGCTGAAGGGCCTGGAAGATCTCTGTGAGGAGAAGAGGCTGAGAGCCCTGGGGCTGGTGAGCCTGGAGAGGAGCAGCCCCAGAGGGGATCTGAGCAATGCTTACAAACAGCTGAAGGGTGGGGGGCAAGAAGGGGCCAGGCTCATGCCAGTGGTGTCCTGGGATAGGCCAAGGGGCAATGGACACAAACTGGAACCCAGGAGGTTCCAGCTCAACAGGAGGAGAAACTTCTTTGTTGTGAGGGTGCTGGAGGCCTGGAGCAGGCTGCCAGAGAGGTTGTGGAGTCTCCACTAGAGACTTTCCAACCCCCCCTGGATGTGTTCTGTGTGCCCTGCCCTGGGTGATGCTGCTCTGGCAGGGGGTTTGGATGGGATGATCTCCAGAGGTCCCTTCCAACGCCACCATTCTGTGGTTCTATGATGCTTCCTCTGTGGAGAGACAAAGCCTCCAGCACCTTTCTGCTGGTGCCCTCCTGGCATCATCAGAGAGACCTTCAAGGTCCCATGTGGGCAGCAGTAAGGCTGGCACTCAGCCCAGCCCTGACAAGCTCCTTCCTGGATGCCTGGTGATGGCACCCCATGGCCATGGCACTCCTGGGGACACCTGGCAGTGTCACACCAGGGCTAGGACTGGAGTGAAACTGTCTCTAATTGGGAAGCTGGCATGAGGTGCTTGCCCTGTGAAAATGGTCCTCCTGGCTCCCAGCTGAGCAGGAAGTGCAAGTTCCTCATCCTTGCTCATCCTTCCTGAGCTGGCTCCAGGTTCCCACCCCCGCTGCTAATGCCTTCCCTGGGAAATGCCAGTCCAGCAGCCTTTAGGGAGCCAGGAGCTGTGGGAGCTCTTGGGGATGTCCTCTGCCTTGGGCCTTTCTCTCCAGCTTTGTGTTGTGACATGAAACATGACCTGACCCTGAAAAGCAGGATGGGGGTGGAGGGAGCTGTGGGAGAGAGAGCAGCAGCAGGAAAAGGCTGGAGAGTGTCATGGGGATGCACTCTGCAACTGAAGGGAGGTGGCAGTGAGGTGGGGGTTGGGCTCTGCTCCCCCATCTCAGGTGATAGAAGGAGAGGAAATGGCCTGAAATTGTGCCAGGGGAGGCTGAGGTTGGAGAGGAGGAAAAATGTCTTTGCTGCAAGAGTGGTCAGGGATTGGCACAGGCTGCCCAGGGAGGTGGTGGAGTCCCCATGCCTGGAGGTGTTCCAGAACCCTGTGCCCATGGCACCTGGGGACATGCACTGATGATCTTTAGAGGCTTTTTGCAACCAAACCAAGTCTGTGATTCAGGGGGGGGAAAGGCAGGTTCCCAACATTCCAAAGACTTCTGGATGCCAGTGAGAGAGGCTCCCTTGGTCCCTGCACACATTCATTGTGGTTGGAAAAGCCTTTCAAGATCACCAAGTCCAACCTCTCCCAACAGCTGTGTGGGTACCACTCTGGAGTGGGGGGCACTGTGTGTCCCCAGCTCTCCCTGGAGGGTCTTTCCCCTTCGTAAATAGCCTCAGGTACAGCCCAGCTCCTAAAGAAGCTCCTGGCCAAAAAGCAAAGAGGTTCTTGGCCCAGGCCACCTCACAGGGCTGGAGCAAGGGCATCCCAGCCAAAGACACCCTGCTCCAGCCCTTCTCCCACCTCCATCCTTTCCCACCTCCATCCTTTGCTGAGGCAACCCAGAGAAGGAGACATCCTTAGAGGTCTGGAAAGGAAAAGACAGGAACCCAGCAAGGCTGGGCAGGTGCAGGGGATGGGGGTGGGGAGGGGATGGAGGTGGGGAGGAGGATGAGGATGGAGGTGGAGGTTGGGATGGGGAAAAGAGTGGAGGAGGAGATGGGGATGGGGATGAGGATAGAGGTGGGGATGGGGATGGGGATGGGAAGGAGGGTGAGGATGAGGATGAGGATGAGGATGAGGATGAGGATGAGGATGAGGATGGGGAGGAGGATTAGGATGAGGATGAGGATGAGGATGGGGATGAGGATGGGGAGGAGGATGAGGATGAGGATGAGGATGAGGATGGGGATGGGGATGAGGATGAGGATGGGGTTGAGGATGAGGATGAGGATGAGGATGGGGAGGAGGATGGTGATGAGGATGAGGATGGGGTGAGGATGAGGATGAAGATGAGGATGAGGATGGGGATGAGGATGAGGATGAGGATGAGGATGAGGATGAGGATGAGAATGAGGATGGGGATGGGGATGAGGATGAGAATGAGGATGGGGATGGGGATGGGGATGGGAATGGGGGATGGGGATGGGAATGGGGGATGGGGATGGGGGATGGGGGATGGGGATGGAGGAGGAGCTGGGGATTAGAATGGAGGTGGAAGTGGGGACGAGGAGAGAGGAAGAGGTGGGGATGAGGGTGGAGGAGGTGGGGATGGGCATGGCATCCACATTTTGCTCACACATCCTGGAGCAAAGGCACATGGGCATGAGAAGGAGCTTGTGGCAGGGAACAGCAGGTGAGAGTGACAGTGCTGTGGCAGGATGTGTCCCAGGAGCACAGTAACAGGATGGCTCTGGCTGTGACAGGCGACATGCTACAAAACCACCTTAAAATAGACTCCAGGAGGGCTTCAGCTCAAAGCCTATTATCTGCACTGAATGCCAGATTAGTGAGCAAAGCCCTCCTTGGGCTTGGAAAATGCTCTGCTAAGGAGGGATAATCATGTCAGTGAGGCCCTCCAGGAGCCTCCACGGAGGGGCTGGGGACAGCAGTGACCTCAGCAGATGCTTTATGTAAGGGGGATCAGGAGAGAGGGGGCATGGCTCCTCAGTTCAAAGGTTACTCTCCAAGGCCACTGTGGTGGGTTGAGAATCCCCCCCCCCAGCATTAATTTTGGCAGAGCAGCTCAGCTGGAAGCCAATGGAAGCTGTATGAACAAGCAAGGCTACAATCCACAATGGGATGAACAGGTACAAAATATCCAGGAGCTGCAATAGCCACAGGGATTTACAAATAACAAAGAGCACAAGGACCCCCTGGCCAAAGCCCAGGGGAGCTGCAACAGCTTCTCCCTTCCCTGCCTTCCCCTTACCTCCTGTACACAAGGGACAAGAGGCAGAAGCAGAGAAGTTGATGCAGTCCCAGCAATGCAGCCAAGGTCAAGCAGAAGCACAAAGTTAGCCTCTCCCAGAGTGAAGAAGCAAGAAGAGAGAGAGATTGCAGCCCAGAGAGCCAACCAGATCCTGGGCTGCAGCAGGAGAAGTGTGGCCAGCAGGGCCAGGGAGGGGATTCTCCCCCTCTGCTCCACTCTGCTCAGACCCCACCTGGAGTATTGCATCCAGTTCTGGAGCCTCTGTTACAAGAGGGCTATGGACATGCTGGAAGGTGTCCAGAGAAGGGCCAGGAGGATGAGCAGAGGGCTGGAGCTGCTCTGCTATGAGGACAGACTGAGAGAGTTGGGGTTGTGCAGTCTGGAGAGGAGAAGGCTCTGAGGAGATCTTCTTGTGGCCTTCCAGGATCTGCAGGGGGCTCCAAGAAAGCTGGGGAGGGACTTTTGAGGGTGTCAGGTAGTGATAGGACTGGGAGGAATGGAACAAAGCTGGAAATGGGGAGATTCAGACTGGACATGTGGAAGAAGTTCTTCCCCATGAGAATGGTGAGAGCCTGGAATGGGTTGTCCAGGGAGGTGGTTGAGGCCCCATCCCTGGAGGTGTTTGCAGCCAGGCTGGATGAGGCTCTGGCCAGCCTGCTGTAGTGTGAGGTGTCCCTGCCCATGGCAGGGGGGTTGGAACTGGCTGAGCCTTGTGGTCCCTTCCAACCCTGACTGATTCTATGAGTCTATGATTGTTTTGGGAACCAAAGCTTATGGGAAATATCTCTCCAGTGGGATGGTAGGGAATGATCTTTATTTTCCTTTTTGACACCCAATTGCGATTTGTTGACATTTTTACTACTTTTCTGTTCCAGATCTGTGAAAGGATTTTAAAGGCATAGCCCAAAACTACCACACAGCCACCTTCCCTAGGGGTCAGCCATTCCTCCCCATCCTGAGCAGCCACAGCTTTCCAGAGCTGTGTGCAGGCTGGCAGCACACCTTGGCATCTCCCACCCTCGCTCCCAGCTCCCAAGGCCCCTCTGATCTGGCAGCAGCCAGGCTGGAGGTGCCCACAGCCTGCAGAGCTGCAGCAGAGCCCTGGGGCACATCTGCCCTGGAGGCAGAAAGGCAGAGGGTGAAGTGCCCCCTCCAGCAGTCAGAGTGGTTTGGCTTGGAAGGAACCTCAAGGATCACCCAGTGCCAACTCCCTGCCATGGGCAGGGACACCTCCCACCAGCCCAGGGTGCTCAAGGCCTCATCCAGCCTGGCCTTGAACATCTCCAAGGAAGGGACATCCACAACCTCCCTGGGCAACCTGTGCCAGTGTCTCCCCAAGCTCCCTCTCAAGAATTTCTTCCTCATCTCCAGCCTCAATCCCACCCAGACCTCCAGGCCTCCCACTGACTCCTTGAGCATCTCAAGGCTGCTCTGTCCTTCACCCCCTGGCTCTGCCCAACCCCTCCTCAAGAGGTGCTGGCAGGGGAGCAGCTCCCCCCAGGCACTGCTTGGCCAGAGCTCTTCCACTCCCACTGCCAGCTGATTGTTGAGGCCATTAGGGGAAGGAGAAAGCAGAGTGGCTCCTGCTGCACTCTGCTTCCCCAGCTACAGGACATGGAAATGGGAGGAAGGAATTCCTCTGGGAGATTTGCTGGGGGGTGAAAACCTGCATCTGGAAGCCCTCTGCTGTGAGGCCAGGCTGAGAGAGTTGAGGTTGTTCAGCCTGGAGAAGAGAAGGCTCCAGAGGGACCTTCTGGTGGGTTTTCAGTGCTTCAAGGAGCTGAGAAGAAAGCTGGGGACAGACTTTTGAGCAGGGTCTGTTGGGACAGGCCAAGTGGTGATGATTTGAACTGAAAGAGGGAGATTCAGCCTGGAGAGAAGGGAGAAATTTGTGATGCTGAGGATGGTGAGACCCTGTCCCAGGCTTCCCAGAGAGGTGGGAGATTCCCCATGGCTGGACCATTCCAGGTCAGGTTGTTTGGGGCTCTGAGCAACCTGCTCTGGTTGGGGATGTCCCTGCTGGTTGCAGGGGGGTTGGACTGGATGACCTTGAAGATCCCTTCCAACCCAAAGCACTCTGTGATCTCCTCTTGGTTTCCCCTGCCAGCCTGGGGCTGCTGTGTGCATCAGCACATCCCAGTGCCTGGAACAAGCCAAGCAGTGACTGTGAGGGACAAGTGGCTTCCTGTCAAGCACAGAAGATCCTCCCAGTGCAATGACACAAACTGAGCAAGTCCCAGCTGAGCTTCTGCTGGGCTAAACCCATTGCTCAGAACCTGCTCCTAACCACAGCATCTTCCTGGGCTGCTGGGCTTAGGCCTCCCTGCCTCACAGGGAGCTCCTGTTGGGATTTACTGAATGTTTTACAGCTTCCAGGGAGGAAAAGAAGAAGCTTTTGCTCTTTATGGGGCAGCTTTTATGCTCTGCAGTTTCCACACCAGGTTTTTACTGCTTGCAATCCCAAGCCCCATCAATCCTGAGTGAGAGCCAAGGGAGAGGCTCAGGGGCTTGCTGCAGACAGCTGCAGGCACCCAGCTGCTGTGCAGGGCATGAGGCACAGGCAGCAGGGGGATGGGCTCCAACAGGCTCTGGGATGCTGGGAAAGGGATTGCTGGGCTGGGGTGTGCTGGGAGGAGAGGGGATTAGCACCTGCAGAGGCTCCACCACCTCTGAGCTGCTGTTCTGCTGCTGCCTTGGGGCAGGGCTTGGCTCAGGACTCCTCAGCAGCACCAGCTCTGCACATCACTGCTGTGGAGAGGGCAGGGGGGTTCCAGGCTGGAGAAAGGTGAGAGGGAGTTTGTGAGGAGGATGTGGAGACCTGGACTGGCTTCTCCTGCTACCCCCAACCCCACCATACATTGCTGGGCACCTCTGCAGCAGTTCCAGGGCTCTGGCACTGGCAGGGAGGATTTTCCTGTCCTGCCTGGCTGCTGCCTCTGTTCTTGTGCCTGGAGCCTGCTCTGTGAATGAGAGGAGAAACCCAAAGCCCAACTGCTGACTCTGAGGGATGTCCCCAGAGAAGTGCTTTGGGCAGGAAGTGACTCCACAGGAGGACATTTGGAGGGGAGGAGAAGTTCTCTTCATCTCCAGTCACTGATGATGGATTGCCTGTGCTGCAGGGGGACATGGGCAGAGCAAAGGCTCCCAGGGGAGGTGTGCTGCAAGCACAGTGCTGAGGCCAAGCCCCAGCCCAGGGGAGCAGTCCCAGCTGACATCCTTGTTCCACCAGCACAGTGCAATCTCTCTGTAGCCTTAACTGCAGGCAGCAGATGGCTTCCTGCACATCAGAGCAGGCTGCTTCTCAGATCAGATAATTTGCTCTGCACCCTCAGTGCACAAATGTGACAATATTTTGTCACCCTTTCTCACTGCAGTCTCCTTGCTATCATGGCTTGGTGAATCATTATTGATAGACTCTTAATATCAGCACCAACCCTTTGCAGGAATGAGCTTTAATGAATCTTCTCAGCCAGCAGCACTGCTGCTCTCTGATAGGGTTCAGGGGGGTCAGGCTGGAGCTATAAAGATGAATGTGTGATGGAGTCATAGAATGGTTGGGTTGGAAGGGACCTTCAAGCTCATGCAGTGCCAACCCCCTGCCATGGGCAGGGACACCTCCCACCAGCACAGCTTGCTCAAGGCCTCATCCAGCCTGGACCTGAACACCTCCAGGGAGGGGACAGCCACAGCCTCCCTGGGCAACCTGTGCCAGTGTCTCCCCACCCTCACTCTCAACAATTTCTTCCTCATCTCCACTCTCAATCTCCCCTCTCCCAGCTCAAAGCCATTGTCCTCATCCTGTCACTCCCAGCCCTTGTCCAAAGTCCCTCCCCAGCTCTCCTGGAGCCTTTCAGGTACTGGAAGGTTGCTCTGAGGTCTCCCTGGAGCCTTCTCTTCTCCAGGCTGAACAGCCCCAACTCTCCCAGCCTGTCCCCACAGGGGAGGTTCTCCAGCCTCTGATCATCTTTGTGGTCTCCTCTGAGCCCTCTCCAACAGTTCCTCCACAGTGTCCCACACAGTGTGGAGGTGACCATGCTGGGGTGCCCTGGGCTTGGTTATCCAGCACAGTGATTGGCAGAGCCAGGGGCTGCAGGGCAGGGCCACACTCGTGGTGCAGTTCTCCTCCCCCTCTACTCTGCCTTAGTCAGACTACATCTGGAGAATTGTGTCCAGTTCTGAGCAGCCCCAGGGGGGATCTGAGCAATGCTTACAAATAGCTGAAGGGTGGGGGGCAAGAAGGGGCCAGGCTCATGCCAGTGGTGTCCTGGGATAGGCCAAGGGGCAATGGACACAAACTGGAACCCAGGAGGTTCCACCTGAACATGAGGAGAAACTTCTTTGTTGTGAGGGTGCTGGAGGCCTGGAGCAGGCTGCCAGAGAGGTTGTGGAGTCTCCTTCTCTGGAGACATTCAAGCCCCCCCTGGATGTGTTCTGTGTGCCCTGCCCTGGGGCACTCTGCTCTGGCAGGGGGTTGGACTGGATGATGTCCAGAGCTCCCTTCCAACCCCTACCATTCCGTAGTTCTATGCTCAGGACCTCTCACATCTCAGATGTCTGAGTTCCCACTGCATCTCCTCACCAGCTCACCTTTGGCTGTTGCAGGGTTTCTTTTGCAGCCATTTCTTCTTCATTTCTCCTTTCCAGGGGGATGAACATCTCCAGGATGTTCAAAGCAGATTTACTCTGCAGTGCTTTCCTTCCACTCCCCTATTTTCTAGTGTTGCCCCTGAAATACCATTTCAGGTGCACAGCACAGCCTTGGCCAATCACCTGAGCCACCTTGGCCTGTTATGGGGCAGCCACCTTCACCCAGGAGAGCAAAGGGAGAGGCAGAACAAGCTGCAGCCCTGCAGATGTGGCCATGATGAGTGCCTCTGCTAAGAGAAGGAGCTCTGGGCTGTGCTCTGCTGGGGCAGCAGCTCTTTGGGCACTTCTGTGGAGATGTTCTCTCTGCACAAGCCCAGGCAGCCCCAGCAGGCAGTCTGCAGCCCCAGCAACCAGTCTGCAGCCCCAGCAAGCAACCTGCAGCCCCAGCAAGCAGCCTGGAGCCCCAGCAGGCATCCTGCAGCCCCAGCAACCAGTCTGCAGCCCCAGCAAGCAACCTGCAGCCCCAGCAAGCAACCTGCAGCCCCAGCAAGCAACCTGCAGCCCCAGCAGGCAGCCTACAGCCCCAGCAACCAGTCTGCAGCCCCAGCAAGCAACCTGCAGCCCCAGCAGGCAACCTTCAGCCCCAGCAAGCAGCCTTCAGCCCCAGCAAGCAGCCTGCAGCCCCAGCAGGCAGCCGACAGCCCCAGCAAGCAGTCTGCAGCCCCAGCAAGCAACCTGCAGCCCCAGCAGGCAACCTTCAGCCCCAGCAAGCAACCTTCAGCCCCAGCAGGCAACCTTCAGCCCCAGCAAGCAGCCTACAGCCCCAGCAGGCAACCTTCAGCCCCAGAAAGCAGCCTACAGCCCCAGCAAGCAACCTTCAGCCCCAGCAGGCAACCTTCAGCCCCAGCAGGCAGCCTACAGCCCCAGCAGGCAGCCTTCAGCCCCAGCAATCAACCTACAGCCCCAGCAAGCAGCCTGCAGCCCCAGCAAGCAGCCTGCAGCCCAAGCGGGCAGCCTGCAGCCCCAGCAAGCAGCCTGCAGCCCCAGCGGGCAGCCTGCAGCCCCAGAAAGCAGCCTGCAGCCCCAGCAAGCAGCCTACAGCCCCAGCAAGCAGCCTGCAGCCCCAGCAAGCAGCCTGCAGCCCGGGGTCGATGCCTGTGCTGCCAGGGAGCCCAGAGGGCAGCTGGGCTCATGTCTAATGCCTGGCCCTCTTCCAGCTGCAGCATGAACTGAGCTCATCCTCCTGCCTGCTCTGCCCCCAGTCCTGGATCAGGAGGCAGGGTGCTGAGCCCTGTCTGTCTGTCTGGCAGCTCGTCCAGCGTCTGTCACTCCGTGGTGGTGACAGCTCGACGGGCTGGATGCACACAGCCTCTGCCTGCTCTGCAGAGCAGGGCTGGGGGTGGCTCCTGGTGACAGCTACAGAGACACAGAGGGTCAGGGGGCAGGCAGGCAGAGCCCATGTCGGGTTTGCAGCTCTCCTGACTGTGGGACCTCCCAAGCTCAGCTCAGAAATTCTTCTCTTGGAATGCAAAGTTGTCTTAGGGCAGAGCAAAGCAGCTGCTGCCTTCTGTCATGTTTGCTGGCACAGCAGTCCCAGCAGTGCCTGGCTCCACTCAGCTCCTCTGTGCCAATGGCTGTGGGCCACGAGAAAGGAGGAAGCAAAGGTCCATCCTCACAGCCCCCACGGGCAGCTCTGCACCTGGGCAGCACGGGAAGGAGTCATTGTTCTGCTCCCAGGGCTCTGCTAGAGGGCAGGATTCAGAGTGAGCAGAGACAGGACCTGCTTGGAGCTCAGCCTTGGTGCCAGGGTTAAAGAGAGCTGAGAAGATGCTGAAGGGATGAGCCAAGCCAACAGCCCCTTGGAGCTGGAGCAGAGGGCAGGGGGAGAAGGTTAACCAGTGCTGTGCTCTGTCTGCCAGCCAAAGGGAGGCACTCAGGAGGGGCCCCTGAGCTCTGACAAGAGCTGGCTCTGAGGCACTTGAAGGCTTCCCAGCTCAGGAAGTGGAGCAGAGGAGGCTGCGGAGCTGTGGCAGCAGCTCCTGCCGAGAGCTGCACTTGAGGTGGTAATGAAGCTCTGAGAGATGTTTGTGACAGGGAGCACGAAGAGGGGAGGGCAGGGAGCAGCTCAGAACTGAGCCTGAGTTCTGCCCTTTGGGGCTGGTAAATGGGGGTGTGATGGGGAGCCAGGACACAGCAATGACACAGACAACTCCAGAATGAGCTCTTGAGAGATCCATTTGAGTTCTCCAAGGGGAGCAGACCAGGCAGCACCATCCAGTTCTGCCAGAGGATGTGTGGTGCTTGGGTGGGGAGGTCACAGAGAGCACCCACCACTCATGATGGACCTGGAGCTCACAGGTCTGGATGTGTTCAGGGTGGGAGATGTCCTCCACACCAGAGTGCAGCCCAGAGCTGTCCCACAGCAGGGGTGAGGTAGGCTTCAGAGAACCACAGAATGGTTTGGCCTGCAAGGGACTTCAAAGACCACCCAGTTCCAACCCCCTGCCATGGGCAGGGATACCTTCCCCTAGCCCATGTGGCTCAAGGACTCTTCCAACCTGGCCTTGAACCCCTCCAGGGAGGGAGCAGCCACAACCTGAGCTTGCTGCTCTGCTTTGCCCTGCCTAACCAGCCAGGCCAGCAGAGGGAAGATTCTTGCTGAACACCATGGGGGGGGGGGGGAGGGAAGAGGGGGGGAAAAAGACTCAATTATTCTCATGCATAAAGACACAAATTAATTAACTGAGTGTGTCACAGGGGGACATTTCCCATGACCTGCAGAGAAGTGTTTCAGGGAGAAATGGCTCATGATTAATGCTCTGCTCTTTGTGCTGCATCGACAGGATCCTGGGAAGAGCTGCTTGAGAGAGAGAAGGACTTCTACACCTTCAGTGTGAAGACACTGGGTGTTTAGGCAATCACAGCATGGAAGGGGCTAGAAGGGACCTCCAGAGATCATCCAATCCAACCCCCCCTGCCAAAGCAGCATCACCTAGAGCAGGGCACACAGAACACATCCAGGAGGGTTGTGAATGTCTCCAGAGATGGAGACTCCACCACCTCTCTGGGCAGCCTGCTCCAGGGCTCTGCCACCCTTCCAGCACAGAAGTTCCTCCTCATGTTCAGAAGTTCCTCCTCATGTTCTGTTCCTTCCAGCACAGAAGTTCCTCCTGATGCTCAGTCTGTGCCCAGTGCCCCTTGTGCTGCCCCTGGGCACCACTGAGCAAAGCCTGGTCCCATCCTCCTGACCCCCACCCTTGAAGTATTGCTCAGCATTGCTCAGATCCCCCTCAGGCTGCTCCTCTCCAGACTACAGCCCCAATTCTCTCAGCCTTTCCTCCTCACAGAGATGTTCCAGGCCCCTCAGCATCTTTGGAGCCCTTTGCTGTCCCCTCTCCAGCAGTTCCCTGTCCTTGAACTGGGGAGCTCAGAACTGGACACAATTCTCCAGCTGTGGCCTCCCCAGGGCAGAGCAGAGGGGCAGGAGAACCTCCCTTGCCCTGCTGGCCACACTGCTCTTGCTGCCCCCCAGGATGCCATTGGCATTCTTAGCCACCAGGGCACCTTGCTGGCTCGTGGGCATCCTGCTGTCCACCAGGACTCCCAGGTCCTTTTCCCAGAGCTGCTCAGTCCCCAGCCTGTACTGATCCTTGGGGTTGTTCTTCCCCAGGTGCAGGACTCTACACTTGCCCTTAGTGACTGTCATTGGATTTCTCTCTGCCCAGCCCCCCAGCCTGTGACCTACACTGGATGGCAGCACAGCCTGAGGGGGTGTCAGCCACTGCTCCCAGTTTGGCATCATCAGCAAACTGGCTGAGGGTCCACTGTGTCCCTTCCTCCAGCTCATTGATGAAGATGTTGAGCAGAGCTCTATGGCACAGGGCTCTGAGCAGGGCTGTGTGGCACAGGGCTCTGTGCAGGGCTGTGTGGCACAGGGCTCTGTGCAGGGCTGTGTGGCACAGGGCTCTGAGCAGGGCTGTGTGGCACAGGGCTCTGAGCAGGGCTGTGTGGCACAGGGCTCTGTGCAGGGCTGTGTGGCACAGGGCTCTGTGCAGGGCTGTGTGGCACAGGGCTCTGAGCAGGGCTGTGTGGCACAGGGCTCTGAGCAGGGCTGTAGTCAATGCACTGAATTGCTGCTGCCAGGGTTTTTCAACACCTTCTGATGGCACTGAGACTGGCAAAGAAATTTCTACATCTGCAGAGAAACAGCAGAAAGGGTGACCAGAGTGTGGAGAATCATAGAATGGGTTGGAAGGGAGTTCAAAGCTCATCCAGTGCCAACCCCCTGCCATGGGCAGGGACACCTCCCACCAGCACAGCTTGCTCAAGGCCTCATCCAGCCTGGCCCTGAACACCTCCAGGGAGGAGACAGCCACAACCTCCCTGGGCAACCTGTGCCAGTGTCTCCCCAACCTCACTCTCAATAATTTCTTCCTCATCTCCATTCTCCATTTCCCAGCTCAAATCCATTGTCCTCATCCTGTCACTCCCAGCCCTTGTCCAAAGTCCCTCCCCAGCTCTCCTGGAGCCCCTTCAGGTACTGGAAGGCTGCTCTGAGGTCTCCCTGGAGCCTTCTCTTCTTCAGGCTGAACAGCCCCAAGTCTCCCAGCCTGTCCCCACAGGGGAGGTTCTCCAGCCCTCTGATCATCTCTGTGGCCTCCTCTGGACCCTCTCCAGCAGCTCCAGGTCCTTCTTGTGCTGTGTCCCAGAGCTGCAGGCAGTGCTGCAGGTGGGGTCTGAGCAGAGCAGAGCAGAGGGGCAGAATCCCCTCCCTGTGCTGCTGCTCTCCCTGCTCTGGATGCAGCTCAGCACACAGCTGCCTGCTGGGCTGTAAGTTTTAGAAGGAGCCAGAACAAGTCCAGCCTCTGCTTTAGAGCCCAGAGGCCAGCTCCTGCTCTGCAGATGACCTGTCTGGAGAGAAATCAACAGCAGAGAGAATGTGATGGCTGAGTTCAGCCCCTCAGCACCACCCTGACATGGTGGGATCAAGAGTTGGAAACTGGACACAGCTAAGTGATGCTTCCCAGAGCTGCAGCACTGCAGAGGGAGATGCAGAAGTGAGTTGTCTCTGTTGGCTTTTCAAGGGGACATCACAGCAGCTCATTTAGCACCAGGCAGCCAGGCAGGAGTCCAGCTGCTCATGTGCTGCAAAATGAACAAGAGAGGAGATGTGAGCACCCCACAATGGGGATGAAGGTCAAGGCCATGGTGACCAGTGTCAAACATTTCCTGTCTAACCATGAGGAGCAGTCAGCTGAAGGCAGGGATGGCTGCAGGGGGAGGCCAAATGCTCCCCATGGATTATTTTTGTATTTCAGCCACAAAAATTTAGAAGATTTAGAAATCAAATCACAGATTTCATCAGGTTGGAAGAGAGCCTCCAAGGGCATCTTGTCCAACCCCCCTGCACTCAGCAGGGACACCTCCAAATAAATCAGGTTGCTCAGGGCCACATCAAGTCTGATCTTGAATATTTCCAAAACTGGGCCTCCACCACTTCCCTGGGCAGCCTGTTCCAGTGTCTCCCCAGCCTCACTCTGCAGAACTTCCTCCTGAGGTCCAACCTAACTCTGCCCTGCTCCAGTTTCAAACCATTGCCTCTCATCCTATCCCCACAACCCCAATTCTCTCAGTCTGTCTCCAGAGCAGAGCAGCTCCAGCCCTCTGCTCATCCTCGTGGCCCTTCTCTGGACACCTTCCAGCACCTCCAGATCCTTCCTGGAACAGAGGCTCCAGAACTGGACACAGAGCTCCAGGAGTGGTCTGAGCAGAGTGGAGCAGAGGGGGAGAATCCCCTCCCTGGCCCTGCTGGCCACACTTCTCCTGCTGCAGCCCAGGCTCTGCTTGGCTCTCTGGGCTGCAAGTGCTCACTGCTGGCTCCTGCTGAGCTTCTCCTCCCCCAGCACCCTCAAGGCCTTTCCTTCAGGGCTTTTCTTCTTTAAGTTGGAGAGGAGGAACAATTTCTTTACTGCAAGAGTGGTCAGGGATTGGCACAGGCTGCCCAGGGAGGTGGTGGAGTCTCCATCCCTGGAGGTGTTCCAGAAACCTGTGGCCATGGCACTTGGGGCCAGGGTTTGGTGGCCGTGGTGGGGTTGGGTTGGTGTGGGACTGGATGATCCTGGAAGGCTTTTGCAACCCAAACAATTCCCTGATTCTCTGGTGCTTTCTAGGCAAGCTGTACGATGGATGCTGTCCTACAGCACCAAGAGTTTCCCTGCCAGGGACTGAACCAGTGCACAATGCAGCTTGGGCATGGCTGAGCTGTCACTGCAGCCTGGCTGGTGCTGTGCAGTGGGTCTGGATCTAACCATGCCAAAACTGGAACCAGTTCCTCACTCTAAATGTGCAGTCAGGCTCTGATCCCTCCTTAACTCTGCTAAATGACACAACAGCTCCAAGGAAACTTGTGCTGGCACCTGCTGACATTTTCTTTAGCAGATATATGAACACAGGGATGCCTTCAGTGGGGGAAGCTGCTGCCAGAGTCACTGGGGACTTGGGGATACATAAAGAGACAGACAAGGCAAAACAAACAGCTCAATCTGCCTGGCAGCCCCAAAGTGCTGATCTGCTTGCAGTGGTGAGGAGCTGGCATCCCCAGGGCACAACCTGCCACCAGAGCTGGGCTGGAGTGAGTTTCCCTGCCTGGGAAAGGTGACCTGGAAAACTCATCTGGGTCCAAGCTCCAGGGGCAATGGTTTGAAACTAGAGCAGGGGAGATGTAGATTGGACATTAGGAGAAAGTTCTGCACAGTGAGGCTGGGAGACACTGGCACAGGTTGCCCAGGGAGGTTGTGGCTATCCCTTCCCTGGAGGTGTTCAGGACCAGGCTGGATAAGGCCTTGAGCAAGCTGGGCTGGTGGGAGGTGTCCCTGCCCATGGCAGGGGGTTGGAACTGGATGAGTTTTAAGATCCTTTCCAACCCAAACTATTCTGTGATTCTATGATTCCTCTGCATCCTTCTGGACACAATTCTCTTCGCCTAACCTCAGCTCCTGGTGCCAGGACCCTACTCTAGGCTCAGGGTTGGACGTGGCCAAGGTGATGTTCCACTGGCCTGGCCCTGCGGGGACACATCAGGACAAAAAAAGGGAAAGATTCAAAATAAAAGGAAAATACGGGGGGGAGGGAAGTAAGAAAAAAGGAAAAAAAGAAAGAAAGAAAAAAAAAGAAACAAAGGAGAAAAAAAGAAGAAAAAAAAGAAAGAAGGAAAAAGAGGAAAAAAAGAAAGAAAACATAAAAGGAAGAAAGAAAAAATGAAAGAAAAAAGAAAAAAGGGAAGAAAAAAAGAAAATGAAAAATAAAGGGAAAGAAAGAAAAAAAAAGAATAAAGAAATGAAGGAAAAAAGAAAGAATAAAGAGAGAAAAAAACAAAAAATAAAAAATTTAAAAATGAAAATAAGAAAAATGATACAAAAAAGAAAATAAGAAAAGAATAAAGAGAGAAAAAAAGAAAAACAAAAAATAAAAGAAAAAGGAATTAAAAAAATAAAAAAATGAACTAATAAAGAGAGACTAAAAAGAAAAGAAACAAAAATAAAAGAAAAAAGGAAGGAAAAAAGAAAATAAAAAGAAAGAAAAGAAAAAAGAATAAAGAAAGAAAGGAAGGAAAAAAGAAAGAATAAAGAAAGAAAGGAAGGAAAAAATAAAAGAAAAGAGAAAGAAGATAGAAAAAAGAAAAAAGAAAGACAAAAGAATAAAAGAAAGAGAAGAAAGAAAGAAAAAAAAAGAAAAAATGAAAAAAATAAAGGGAAAAAAAGTAACAGAGCTATTTTTGATTTTGCTGTGACTGAATCTGCTTTCAGAACTCAGTAAAGTAACACCAGAATGGAATCATTTTGGCACCAGGGAATGCCAACTGGTGAGGAGGTTTTCATTCCCCCTCCAAGCCCCAGGGTTCTCTTTTTCAAACCCTTCACATTCAGATCCAATAGAAGCAGGGCAGAGGCTCTCCTGCCACCAGCCAAAGGAGGCTGTGGTCAGGCCTTTCCTCCCAGCCTCAGTGATTCTTAATTCCTTTTCCAGTTTACCTAATGAAGTGAGGAATCAATTACCCTCACAGCTTCCAGGCTGCAGGGATCTGGAGCTGATCTGGGGCCATGCTCCCAGCAGCATTCCCGTTCCTGACACTGGAGAGAGGCACTTGGAAGAGAGCACCGAGGGCTGCTCTGCACTCTGCCACAGCCACTCAGCAGAAATCTGTGAGACCCTTCCTCAGCAAGGCCAGAGGCCACCTGAAAGTGGGATCCACACTCCCTGCTGGACTCAGAAGCTCTGGAGATCCTATGGTGTGTCATACCGTCAGTTGTCCCTGATCCCAGGAGAAACACCCTTAGGGAATCACAGAATGGGTTGGGTTGGAAGGGAGTTAGTTCAAAGCTCGTCCAGTGCCAACCCCCTGCCATGGGCAGGGACACCTCCCACCAGCCCAGCTTGCTCAAGGCCTCATCCAGCCTGGCCCTGAACACCTCAACCACAGCCACATCTACAGCCTCCCTGGGCAACCTGTGCCAGTGTCTTCCCACCCTCACTGGAAAGAATTTCTTCCTCTTCTCCACTCTCAATCTCCCCTCTCCCAGCTCAAAGCCATTGTCCCCCATTCTGGCACTCCCAGCCCTTGTCCAAAGTCCCTTCCCAGATCTCCTGGAACTTCTCTCAGGTACTGGAAGGCTGCTCTGAGGTCTCCCTGGAGCCTTCTCTTCTCCAGGCTGAACTCTCCCAGCCTGTCCCCACAGGGGAGGTTCTCCATCCCTCTGATCATCTTTGTGGCCTCCTCTGGACCCTCTCCAACAGCTCCAGGTCCTTCTTGTGTTAGGGTCATCAGAAGTGGAGGCAGTGCTGCAGAGCAGAGACCCCATCTGGAGTGCTGCAATCTCTTGCAGGTGCTGTTTGCTGTAACCAGAGGGTGATCAGTGCAGGTGAGGCTGCCCTTGCCCTCTGGGGGCTGAAGTCTCTGCTGCTCTCTTCCCTCTGCTGTGAACTGGGATAGAGGATGGGGGCACAGCCTTCATACTGGGCTGTGAGAAAGCACAGTGCTGGAGGGGAGCTCATTGTTGTTCCAGAGCATTGCAAAGGCTTTGCTGGAGTAAACATGGAGCATTGCAAGGACTTTGCTGATACCAGCCTGGCACTACTGGTGTAGGAAAGCAGCAGTGCAAAGACTTTGCTGCAGTAAACCTGGAGCATCACATGGACTTTGCTGGTGGTTTCCTGTTTAGCAGCTGGTGTTGGACTCCTCTGTTTAGATCTAGAAGTGAAGAAAGGCTCAGCTCTGCCTTCCCTTTGCCACAGTCAGGGCAAACTGAAAGGAGGTTGCAGTGAGGTGGGGGTTGGGCTCTTCTCCCTAGTCTCAGCTGATAGGAGAGGAAATGGCCTGAAATTGTGCCAGGGGAAGCTCAGGTTGGAGAGGAGGAAATATGTCTTTGCTGGAAGAGTGGTCAGGGATTGGCACAGGCTGCCCAGGGAGGTGGTGGAGTCCCCATGCCTGGAGGTGTTCCAGAACCCTGTGGCCATGGCACCTGGGCCAGGGCTTGATGGCCATGGTGGGGTTGAGTTTGACTCAATGATCTTAGAGGCTTTCTCCAACCCAAACAGGTCTATGATTCCATCTTGTCCTTGTCCCAGTCCCAGCTGTTGAGGCCCCCAGGGCAGGAGGCTTGGCTGGGGCAATGCCTCTCCCCAGGGAGCCTGTCAGGGCTTGTTACAGCCAGCAGGAGATCACCTCTGGCCCTGCCCCCGGTGACATTTGTGCCTGTGTGCTGCTTCAGCCTCCTAAATGAAGCTGTAAAGGGGAATGGATGAGGGATGAGCAGGAGATTACCTCCAGCCTCTGCTCCCTGCCTCTTCCCAGCAGGCTGATGGATGGCAGGAGCGGGGAGCGGAGGCTGAGTCAGCTCCCAGGTGACCTTGGCAGGATGCCCCCCGGTGCCCATCCCCCAGCTGCTGGTGGGGCCCTGGCAGATTGATGGCAGCTCAGGCTCGATTCCTCTGATGCACTTTTGCTGAGAGACACTCGTACATCTTCCCCACGTCAGCCCTCCACGTCTGAGGTCAACCTCTCAACAGGCAAGCAATGTGCCCAGATAAATCACCTCCAGTGCTCACCCAGGGCTCTGCCAGCCCTGGGGATGAGGGGTGAGGAGGGCAGCGAGCTGCAGAGCTGCTGTGGGGGAGCAGAGTGTGCAGACCTGCAGCTGGGGCCAGGTGCTCTCACTGCATGGGATTCCTGCCTTGGGGGGAAGCCCATAGCAGGCAGCAAGCAGGGAAGATGCTGCTCCCACAAGGATTTCTCCAGGCTTCCTGGGGAAATGGTTCTCTCCCTGAGTTCCTTGCACTGAGGGTCAGCACCTCCCAGCTGGGAGCCCACCTGCTCTGCACACCTTGGCAGGCACTGAGGTGAGGTGCACCAAGCAGCACATCCTTCTCTGTGCCATGAGGAAAAGGTATCCCAGAATACACAGGATCATAGAATGCTTGGGGATGGAAGGGTCCTGTAAAGGTCACCTTGCCCAACCCCCTGCCATGGGCAGGGACACCTCCCACCAGCACAGCTTGCTCAAGGCCTCATCCAGCCTGGCCTGGAACACCTCCAGGGAGGGGACAGCCACAGCCTCCCTGGGCAACCTGTGCCAGTGTCTCCCCACCCTCACTCTAAACAATTTCTTCCTCCTCTCCAGTCTCAATCTCCCCTCTCCCAGCTCAAAGCCATTGTCCTCATCCTGTCAAGAGTCCCTCCCCAGCTCTTCTGGACCCCGCCTGGATTTGCAATCCCAAAGCCAGCTTCCACTCTCTGACACAACTCCAACAGAACCACAACAGGATCAGAGCATCAGAGGATGTTAGGGGTTGGAAGGAACCCGCAGAGATCATCCAGTCCAACCCCTGCCCAAGCAGGACCATAGGATCCAGCACAGGTCACACAGGAACACATCCAGACAGAGCTGAAAAGGCTCCAGAGAAGGAAACTCCACAACCTCTCTGGGCAGCCTGCTCCAGGGCTCTGTGAAGTTCCTCATGTTGAGGTGCAATCTCCTGTGCTGCAGTTTCCATCCATTGTCCCTTGTCCTATCCCAGGATACAACTGAGCAGAGCCTGTCCCTGTCCCCTCCCTCTTGACCCCCACCCCTCAGCTATTGACAGACATTGATCAGATCCCTCTCAGCCTTCTCCTCTCCAGACTGCACACCCCCAGGGCTCTCAGCCTCTCCTCCCCAGGCACTGCTCCAGTCCCTTCAGCATCCTTGCAGCCCTCCCTTGGACCCTGTCCAGCAGATTCCTGTCTCTCTTGCTCTGGGGAGCTCAGAACTGGATGCAATATTCCATGTGGGGCCTCACTTGGACAGCACAGAGGGGGAGGAGAACCTCCCTGGATCTTCTGGACACACTCTTAATGCACCCCAGGACCCCCTTGGCCTTCTTGGCCATTGCTGTCCCAAGCAGAACTTGCTGTCCACCAGCACTCCCAGGTCCTTCTCCACAGGGCTGCTCTCCAGCTGATCACCTCCCAACCTGTCCTGCTGCAGTTTATTCTTCCTGCCCAGCTGCAGGACTCTGCACTTGTCCTTGTTGAACCTCATTAGGTTCCTCTGTGTCCAGCTCTCAGCATGTCCAGGTCTCTGAATGGCCTCACAGCCTTCAGGCATCTCAGCCAAGCCTCCCAGTTTGGTATTGCAGCAAACTTGCTAAGCAGACACAGCCCCCTCCTCAATGTCACAGATGAAGATCAAGAACAATCAATCAAGAATCAAGAAGGTTGGAAGAGACCTCAAAGATCATCGAGTCCAACCTCTCACCCTACACCTCATGCCTATCTAAACCATGGCACCAAGTGCCACGTCCAATCCCCTCTTGAACACCTCCAGGGATGGTGACTCCACCACCTCCCTGGGCAGCACATTCCAATGGCCAACCACTCTCTCTGTGAAGAACTTTCTCCTCACCTCCAGCCTAAACCTCCCCTGGTGCAGCTTGAGACTGTGTCCTCTTGTTCTGGTGCTGGTTGCCTGGGAGAAGAGACCAACCCCCTCCTGGCTACAACCTCCCTTCAAGGTAGTTGTAGACAGCAATGAGGTCTCCCCTGAGCCTCCTCTTCTCCAGGCTGAACACCCCCAGCTCCCTCAGCCTCTCCTCATAGGGCTGTGCTCAAGGCCTCTCCCCAGCCTCGTTGCCCTTCTCTGGACATGCTCCAGCAATTCAACATCTTTCCTAAACTAAGGGGCCCAGAACTGGACACAGTACTCAAGGTGTGGCCTAACCAGTGCTGTGTACAGGGGTACAATGACCTCCCTGCTCCTGCTGGCCACACTATGCCTGATGCAGGCCAGGATGCCATTGGCTCTCTTGGCCACCTGGGCACACTGCTGGCTCCTGTTCAGCTGCTGTCACCCAGCACCCCCAGGTCCCTTTCCACCTGGCTGCTCTCCAGCCACTCTGACCCCAGCCTGTAGCTCTGCATGGGGTTGTTGTGGCCGAAGTGCATCACCTGGCACTTGGACTTGTTGAATGCCATCCTGTTGGACTCTGCCCATCTGTCCAGCCTGTCAAGATGTTGAACAGGTCCTGCTCAGGCTTCAGCAGCATCAGATTTCTCCTTCACATCCCTGCTCCCAAAGCCCAGGTAGTCTGTGGCCTCTTCCTGCTCTTCCCAAGCACAAATCTCTTCTCCATGGAAAGTGGTGGAAACCACCCAGAGAAGAGAGCACTCCCGTAGGAGCATCAGGATGCAGTGTGGGGCTCTGGGACCCCACAGGCTGGTGGCACAGCCCAGCCTCAGAGGACAGTGTCTCACTCTGAGCTGACTCTGGCTTTTCCCAGGAGATCCCAGCCTTCCTGGAATTTGGATGTTCTGAGAGCCAAGCTACTAAGCCTAAGGAGAATTTGGCTTCTCTTTAATGAGTAGCCACCTCCTGGCCTCTCTGGTGGTGTGCAGCCAAGTTGGAAACAGAGACTGGGATTGTGCCAGAATTTCTGAACTGGAGAACAAAAGTCACCCTTGAGCTTTGCAAGCTCCTTTCATCCAGTCATAGAACCATGGAACAGCAGGGGTTGGAAGGGACCTCCACAGATCATTGAGACCAACCCCCCCTGCCAGAGCAGGGTCACCCAGGGCACACAGGAACACATCCAGACAGGTCCTGAAAGTCTCCAGAGAAGGAGACTCCACAACCTCTCTGGGCAGCCTGCTCCAGGGCTCTGCCAGCCTCACATGAAAGAAGCTTCTCCTCATGTTGAGCTGAAACTCCCTGGGTTCCAGCTTCTACCCATTGTCCCTTGTCCTATCACTGGGCACCACCAGACAGAGCCTGGCCCCTTCATCCTGCCCCCACCCCTCAGATATTTACAGACATTGATCAGATCCCTCTCAGCCTTCTCCTCTCCAGGCTAAACAGCCCCAGGGCTCTCAGCTTTTCTTCATAGCAGAGATGTTCCAATCCCACAACCATCCCTCCAAAAAAGCCCTGACTCATCTGCCAGCTGGGGCTGGATGGCATTGCTCAGACCCTGCCCAGCATGACTGCAGGTCCCAGCACTCCTGAGACTTCTAAAAATGTGGTTTGGAAGTGCTAAGGCTTGCCTCACCCAAACATCTGCCAGGGTGTGGTGTCACTGATGCACAGAAGCAGTCCCAGAGGGAGTGGGACTGCCCCTGGGTCTGCAATGCACTTCAGGTCCCAGCTGCATTTCTGGCTCCTCTGCAAAGCACAAGGGACCACTGGTGGAGGCTCAGGCCACAGGACCTGTGCTGTTCTCACAGCTTGGATCACCAGATGCCACCCATGCAGTGCTGTAGCTCCTCACAATGAGGTCTGTGCTAACCCAGGAGGGATCTGAGCCTCACAGGGTGCTGTGTGACACGGTGGGAAGTGGGTCCTGGATCATACTCCCAGCTTCAGGAGTTGAACTGAGCAGGTCTGCACTGCCCATGATGGGGACACCCAGGTCAGCTCCAGGTCACTGCCAGCCCTGTGTGCAGGAGTCAGCAGCAAGGATAGACCTGGGGGAAGTTGTCAACTGAATGCAGAAGATTCCTCTTGTAGTATTTTGGGATTCTAATTCAGTTCTGGAATGCCAAAGAAGCAAGTGGCAGGAGGGGAGCAAGCAGGAAGCAGGAAGCTTCAGGGCCAGGCTTCACCAGGCTGCACTTGTGCTGCACACAAAGCTGAGCAAGCCCAGGACATGCTGAGGAGAGGCTGGTACATGACAGCCTTCTGTGCCTGGAGCTCTTCAGAGGAGGAGGAAAGGTCACTTGGGAGGAGACAAGATCCCTTGCTGCTCTTGAGAACCATCTCTGAACCTCTGTCAGGGCAATGACTACATCCTGAGCCAGAGCTGAAACATCTCCTTGCTTTGCTGGGCACCCCAGGGCTCCAGTGTAGCCCTCAGAGGCCGCCCAAATCCACACAGCAAGTCCTCCCTTCTTGCAGTGGGGAGAGGCACCAGGCAGTGGAGCTGATCATTGTCCCCCCAAAAAGGGACCCCAGGTGCCACAGGGCTGGATGCTTCCTCAGGCAAGATAGTGAAGTGTCCTGAGCAGTCTTTGTGGCAGTCAAAGGGTGGAAGCCTGAGGAGTTTTTCCTGGGGAAAGCAGGAGGGAAGCAATTAAAGTTGTTTTCTTCTCCCCAGTCTCAGGTGACAGGAGAAGAAATGGCCTGAAATTGTGCCAGGGGAGGGTTAGGTTGGAGAGGAGGAAAAATGTCTTTGCTGGAAGGGGGGGTCAGGGATTGGCACAGGCTGCCCAGGGAGGTGGTGGAGTCCCCATGCCTGGAGGTGTTCCAGAAACCTGTGGCCATGGCACCTGGGGCCAGGGTTTGGTGGCCATGGTGGGGTTGGGTTGATGGTTGGGCTTGACCTTAGAGGGGTTTCCCAACCCAAACACTTCTATGGTTCTGTGATTCTCCTTCAGGAGCCTGGACAGTGCTGTGCAGGAGCAGGAACACCCAGCTGGCAGCATGGTCCTGCACTGAGGCATTAACACTGTGGGAGAGGAAGGCTGGGAGGAAGGTGCTCCAAGTTCTTATCTTCACCCTGCCAGTGAGCACAGGCTTGTGTGTTCCCATCTGTAGGACAACCAAGCTCAGCCTCCCTCCCCTGCCAGCTTCCCTCCCCTGCCAGCCTCTTCCTCAGCATCCACTGGTTTGTGTTGGAGTAACAGGAGGCAAAGTGTTGAGTGGTCACAGGGCCAAGCCTGACCCCCTGGCTCCTGGCACACTGCCCATGCTGGGGCATGCCCTGGGATGTCCCCTGCCTGTGGCACCACGAGGGCAGGGCAGGCATGGCACAAGACAGGTCCATGGGCAGGGTGAGAAGAGGTGGTGTGGGTGGTGAGAAGGAGGGAGGAGACCTTTGCAAGCCGTGGTGCACTCCTGATCCTTAGGGGACTGAGAAGGAGCAGGAGTGGGATGGGCCTGTGGAAGGGTGTTCCCTCCCTGGGGGTGCTTTGGATCTGGGTGTTGGAAAGGGTGTGACTGGCATCAAGCTCGTTTGCAGTATCTGCTCTCAGGGGGTTGTGCCAAGCCCCCAGACCTCTCTTGTTGTTGTTTTTCAGCTCCCACCCAGCGCGGCGGTGCCAGGCTGCCCACTCTGCCGTGCCTGGGCACTGCACCAACCTCCCAGTGCCTAGCACCAGAGACAAACAGGGCAGGGCTGTCCCTGGGGATGGGAAGGCTTCCCAGGAGCTGCCAGCTGCTGCCCCCCCGCACAGGACAGCACCAGTCCCATGCACAGCACAGCCTTGTCCTTGCACATCTCCAGCACCAGCCAGCCCTGAGCTGCTCGACCAGCGTGTCCGTGGGCAGCCACCACCCTCTGCTGGGTGGACGTGGACCAGAGCAGGACAGACTCCACGCCAAGGACAATCTCCTGTCCGAGGCTCGGCTCAGGCAGGTCAGATCCTGAGCGAGCAGAGCTGGTCGCTGGCACACCCCCTGGCTCTGCCCACCCTCCCACCTCTGCGAGCATCTCCACAGGAGCCTCCGACAGCCGTGACAAGCACTCCGGCTGCACCAGTTCCCTCCACACCCCCCCCAGCCTGGGCTCTGCCTGCTGAGCCCCCTCCACAGCCCATTAGGCAATTCCTGTTGGGAACACGGTTTGCTCTCCGCTGGCTGCAGGAGGTGGTGGCCTCCTCCGGCCCCCTCCTGTGCCTGCCGAGGGGACCGTGGCTGCCGCTTACTTCCAGCTGCTTAGCTCCGTGCCGGCTGGCAGAGCCCGTGGGGAGCCGCGGGTCGATCTCCCGTGGGTCACCTGCTGCTGGCAAGAAGAGGCAGGGGAGCAGACACCGTGCAGGGGCTGCCTGCAGCACGCAGAGCAGCTCAGGCTTCCAGAGAGCCTTTGAGCAAGGTGAAAAGGGAAATTAATTAACTGCAGGGGGGAGCTGCCTCCCTGCTGCCCCAGTTTCCCATCCCGAGGTGCTGGGGGCTGACCCGGGGTGGGCAGCGGCCGGGGCTCTCCGCAGGGTCTTGTCCTCAAGCGGGCACCAGGCACCCCGGAGCCAGATCCCATCCTCCAGAATTCCAAGCAGTGGGAGGAGGGTTTTGAAGTTGGTTCAGTGAGACGCTGTGTCTCAGACCTTCTCTCAGGGCCTTATTAAAATGCAGACTGCAAATTCAGATACTGTAAACAAGGTCACTGGAGAATGAAGATCAACAGAGTGCAAGCACAAGGAATGCAGAGCATTAATATTCTGATGTGTGAGCCCGTCCTAAATATTTTATCAGGCTAAGCTTTTTTGTATTGAGGCATCCTTCCCCTGCTCTTCCTCCTCCTCCTCTGCCTGCTTCACGTCCTTCTCTCTGGTGCTCACAAAAAGCACTTTGTGTTTGGGCTGAGGCTTGAAATGTATGCAAGCCCTGGCCCCCCTCCCTCACTCCCATCCCAGCCCCTCACCCCCTTCCAGGCAGGGGGGGGAAGAGATTTCCTAACGGGATTTCTTTTGTTTCTGTCAACGACTCACTTAGGCACAGGGCTCTGAGACGCCGCTGGGGTCTTATCACCCAGGTGTCATTGCCTCCCCCCAGCCCCCCTGCAGAAATGCAGGGATTCCCTCCCACCTCCAGCAGCTCTGCAGAGCCGAAGGGAAGGTGGCAGCCGCTGCCTTGTGTGTGATGTGCAAGCCTCCTGCTGCTTGCTCCTCTCCCACACTGGGTGGATTGGGCTCAGGGAGAGATTCCAGAGGTACCTGAGCTGGTGGCAGAGCAGCCATGGCAGGGTCGTGTCCAGTTCTGGCCTCCTCAATTTCAGAAGGACATAGAGAGACTTGAAGGTGTCCTGAGAAGGGCAACAAGGCTGGGGAGAGGTCTTGAGCACAAACCCTGAGAGGAGAGGCTGAGGGAGCTGGGGGTGTTCAGCCTGCAGAAGAGGAGGCTCAGGGCAGACCTCATTGCTGTCTACAACTACCTGAAGGGAGGCTGTAGCCAGGTGGGGGTTGGTCTCTTCTCCCAGGCACCCAGCCCCAGAACAAGAGGACACAGTCTCAAGCTGTGCCAGGGGAGGTTTAGGCTGGAGGTGAGGAGAAAGTTCTTCCCAGAGAGAGTTGTTAACCCTTGGAATGTGCTGCCCAGGGAGGTGGTGGAGTCACCATCCCTGGAGGTGTTCAAGAGGGGATTGGACGTGACACTTGGTGCCATGGTTTAGTGGTCATGAGGTGTAGGGTGACAGGTTGGACTTGGAGATCCTTGAGGTCTTTTCCAACCTTATTGATCCTGTGATTCTGTGATTTGGGCCTCTGTGGAGAGTGGCTGAGAGCCTCAAAGTGAACAATGAGCTGAAATCTCCCCTGAAAAATGAGCTGAAGTCTCCCCTGTCCTCAGCTGGTGGTGAAAAGGAGCTTCCTGGCTCCAAGAAATCTGTCCCCATGCTCTGAGGCACAAAATTTGATTTTCCTTGCCCAGGTGCTCTCCAGCACAGCTACAAATGGCCAGCAGGAACAGGGCAGGGATGGTGCCCAAGCACAGAGCACTGCTGAGGCTGCACTTTGAGACTGGGTTCAGTTCTGGGCTACTCATTCCAGGAAGGACATTGAGAGGCTGGAGTAAGTCCAGAGAAGGGCAATGAAGCTGGGAAAGGGTCTGGAGAACAGGGCTGGGGGCGCTGGAGGTGTTCAGCCTGGAGAAGAGGAGGCTGAGAGAAGACCTCATTGCTCTCTACAGCTCCCTGAAAGGAAGCTTAAACTAGGTGGGGCCTGGGCTCTTCTCCCTAGGGTGAGGTGATAGTAGGAGAGGAAATGGCCTGAAATTGTGCCAGGGCAGGGTCAGGTTGGAGAGGAGGAAAAAAATCCTTGCTGCAAGAGTGGTCAGGGAATGGAACAGGCTGCCCAGGGAGGTGGTGGAGCCTCCATCCCTGGAAGTGTTCAAGAAACCTGTGGCCATGGCACTTGCGAGCCTTCAAATCATAGAATCGCAGAATAGTTGGTTGGAAAAGGCCTCTAAGATCATCCAGTCCAACATCAACCCAACCTCACCATGGCCACCAAACCCTGGCCCCAAGTGCCATGGCCACAGATTTCTGGAACACCTCCAGGCATGGGGACTCCACCACCTCCCTGGGCAGCCTGTGCCAATCCCTGACCACTCTTGCAGCAGAAGCATTTTTCCTCCTCTCCAACCTAACCCTCCCCTGGCACCACTTCAGGCCATTTCCTCTCTTCCAGAAGTTCAGGCAAGCATTTCTGCTCCTGCTCTTTCCCAGATCCAAGGATTTCTCCACCTTGCCAAACTGGTGGTTGCATGTTTGCCTCTGTGCTGCTCCCTCACCCTAGATTTATCTTGTTTGGAAAGCTACAGTCATCCAATTAGAGATAATATCCAGTGAGTGGAGTGGCCAACCACACATCTGGAGCAATAAAGAGTGGAGGATTGAAGGGAACAGTTTGGGAATAGCCAATTGAATGGGAATTATTCATGCCAACTGTATCAGAGACTCTTACAGATACCAACTGCACTCCAGCAAATGAGGGCATTTCTGTAAGGACATCTCATTAAAAAAATAATCAGAAGAAATTGATTAATAATAAAATATTGAGATATAATTAACACTTCCCCCCCACCCCCCCACCCCCCCCCCCCACCCCTTCCTCAACAGAACATTCCAGGAAAAAGGCTACTTCTCCTTTGGAAGAGGCCACTTCTCCTTTTCAGCTTCACCTCTGGCTTCCAAAGGACTTGCAGGAGGATCCTGTGTGTTAAAGCAGGGAACTGTGACCTGAAGTGATTTAAATGCATTCTGCACCATGAGGGTGGTGAGAGACTGGCACAGGTTGCCCAGGGAGGTGGTGGAAGCCTCATCCCTGGAGGTTTTTTGCAGCCAGGCTGGATGTGGCTGTGAGCAACCTGCTGTGGTGTGAGGTGTCCCTGCCCATGGCAGGGGGTTGGAACTGGCTGAGCCTTGAGGTCCCTTCCAACCCTGACAATTCTGTGATTCTATGAATCAATGGTGAGCTTTACAGCAGGTGAAAATGTTGGAGTCTATACTTATTGACATTTTCTGATCACAGATAACAGCCTGGGTCTGAAGCTGCTGTACCATTAGCAGCTCTTGCACCCATGACCATTTTGCAGCTGTGCTCTTCCTTTGCCTCCACTGCTCCAACAGCAGCAACATCCCCCCCCAGCGCTCAGCAGGGTAAGAGGCAGCCCCCAGTGGATGTGCTCAAGCAGCAGCAGCATGGCTGGAGGCAGCCAGCACCTTCCCTGAGCTCTTGGGAGGTTTAGCTCTCTCCATGCTGACCCCTCAGAGCTCAGTCCCACTGGGGTGGTGGAGGAGAGCCCCTGTGTGGGTACAGACAGGCAGGACCCAGGAGAGGAGAGATGCAGATTGCATTGGGTTGGAAGGGACTCTCCAAGAGCATCTTGTCCAACTCCCCTGCAGGCAGCAGGGACACCTCCAGCTAGAGAGCAGGCTGCCCAGGGACACTGAATTTGACCTTGAATGTCTCCAGGGATGTCCTTGAATGTCTCCACCACCTCCCTGAGCAGCCTGTTCCAGTGTCTCCCCAGCCTCACTCTGCAGAACTCCCTCCTGAGGTCCAACCTAACTCTGCCCTGCTCCAGTTCCAAACCATTGCCTCTCATCCTATCCCCACAGCCCCTTCTGAACAGTCCCTCCCCACCTGCCTGTAGGTCCCCTGCAGATACTGAAATGCAGCTCTGAGGTCTCCCTGGAGCCTTCTCTTCTCCAGCCTGAACAGCCCCAACTCTCTCAGCCTGTGCCCATAGCAGAGGTTCTCCAGCCCTCTGATTATCTTGGTGGCCTCCTCTGGAATCTCTCCATCAGCTCCAGGTCTCTCTTGTGCTGGAGATCCCACAGGTGGACACAGCACTGCAGGTGAGGTCTCAGCAGAGCAGAGGGGCAGAATCTCCTCTCTCCACCTCTGACCACACTGCTTTGGATGCAGCCCAGGCTGCCAAGGCAAGGAACAAGTGAAATGTGAGGTTCAAGCTGCTGCACACAGAGTCACAGAACTGTTTGGGAAAAGCTCTGTAAGATGAAGACCAAGCATTGACCCAACACCACAATGGCCACTAAAACATGTCCCCAGGTGCCATGAGCACACACTTTTTGAACAGCTCCAGGGATGGGGACTCCACACCCTCCCTGGGCAGCCTGTTCCAACCCCTGCCTCACACAGCAGGTAGAGGGACCAAGCTGTTGGGCCTCATATCTGAGGCAGGTTTGGTCAGCCAGAGCACAGGTGTCCTTCTGCAGGCTGGGACAGTGCATGGCTGCTGCTGAGGACCTTGACAGCAGCAGGACACAGGGAAAACCCTGACAATTCTTTCACTCACTGCTTGGCACAGCTCTCTGGAAAGGCTTGAACATGTCCCCTCCCCCTGGGTGACCATGTGCCACAGCCCTCCAGTCCTCCTGGGGGGACCCCAGGGAATGAAGACATTTATACTGCAGATTGCCTGGCCTCTGCTCTGCTCTCCCTTGAAATACAGCAGCTTATTGATTTATGTTTAGAAGGGATGAATGCAGCATAGATCAGTATATTAGACACACTCCACACAAACAGAAAGGGCACCAGTGCCTTCCCACTTGGGCAATCCATCACCTCCCAGAGCACTCCCAGGGCAGCATCTGGGCAGCCCAAGGGGCTGAGGAGATTTCTGCCCTCTGCAGCCTTCCCAAACCAGCTCCCCAGCATGGAGGGGAAGTGATGTGGAAGCATCTCTGCCCAAAGCCCTGCACTTCTCCATTGGTGCCCTCTACAAATGGCTTTTCCTTCTGGGCTCTGGATCCTGGCACAGAGCTGCCATCCATGTTCCAACCTGGGGAAACTGAGGCAACAGCAACTTGGTTTAGATCACACCAAAGCCTTCACTTGGGTCACAGCAACCTTGTGCAATGCTCCAGGCTTGGGCAAGTTGTTCAGTGGAAAAGGACCTGAGGGTGCTGATTGCCAGCTGGCTGAATGTGAGCCAACCATGGACACAAGTGTGTCCAAGAGGGCCACAGCATCCTAGATCAGCAATGGTGTGGCCAGCAGGAGCAGGGCAGGGATTGTGGCCTTGGACTGGGCATTGGTGAGGTCATATCTTGAGTACTGGATTCAGTTTTGGGCTCCTCACTCCAAGAAAGACATTGAGTTGCTGGAGCAGGTCCAGAGAAGGGCAACAAAGCTGGGGAAGGGTCTGGAGAACAGGGCTGGGGAGCAGCAGCTGAGGGTCTTGGGGGGGTTTAGTGTGGAGAGGAAGAGGCTGAGGGGAGTCCTGTCCAAGCTAAACCATTCTGTGATGCTGTGAACCTGTGCTCCCATGCACAGAGCTCCAACAGCTGCAGATGAAGCCTCTGACTGAGGAGAGAGGCAAACAGGGATTCCAGGTGCCAGAGTGAACATTGCAGCAGCTGTTATGAGTATTTCTGCTGGCTCTTGGTGTGTGAGGTGCCCACCAGCTGCACGAGCTGGGGAGCTCCTCTGTCATACTCACCAGCCCCAGAAATGACATTGGAACAACACAGAGATTCATAGAATGGTTGGGTTGGAAGGGATCTCAAACAACATCCAGTGCCAACCCCCTGCCATGGGCAGGGACACCTCCCACCAGCCCAGGCTGCTCAAGGCCTCATCCAGCCTGGACCTGAACACCTCCAGGGAGGGCACAGCCACAACCTCCCTGGGCAACCTGTTCCTGTCTCTCCCCAGCTTCACTCTCAACAATTTCTTCCTCCTCTCCAGTCTCAATCTCCCCTCTCCCAGCTCAAAGCCATTGTCCTCATCCTGTCACTCCCAGCCCTTGTCCAAAGTTCCTCCCCAGCTCTCCTGGAGCCCCTTCAGGTACTGGAAGGCTGCTCTGAGGTCTCCCTGGAGCCTTCTCTTCTCCAGGCTGAACAGCCCCAACTCTCCCAGCCTGTCCCCATAGTGGAGCATCTCCAGCCCTCTGCTCATCTTTGTGGTTTCATCTGGACCCTCTCCAGCAGTTCCAGGTCCTTCTTGTTCTGGGGGTCCCAGTGCTGCAGGTGGGGTCTGAGCAGAGCAGAGGGGCAGAATCTCCTCCCTGTGCTGCTGCTCTCCCTGCTCTGGATGCAGCTCAGCACACAGCTGCCTGCTGGCTGCCAGGGACCACTGCCTGGGGCCCCTGCTCCAGGGGTAGATGAGGGCAGCCACAACCCAGCAGGAGGGCAGCTGAGTGCAGCAGCTGGAAGGGCAGAGGTGCAGAGACACCATGGTCAGTGAGCTCCTGGTGTCTGAGTCAAATCCTAGCTGCTGTCTTCAGGGAGGGAGCAGGGCTGTGCTGGAGCACCCCCTGAGATATCCAGCAGTGATTACCCTGCCCGGCAGAGCCCTGTCCCTGCTGCCCTGAGCTGCAGCCTTATTTATCTGGCAATAAACGACCCTTCTGTCTGCACAATGAGGGCTTCAGCTGCAGAAGTAATAGACAGTTTCAGCTCAGCTGGAGATGTGCCTGAAGGTGAAATCTGATTGGGAAGCAGCATTGTCCTCCTGGCTGAACAAGAAACCTTCCTGACCTGCTGCCCAGGGTGGCCAGGTAAGGGCAGCCATGGGAAAGGGAACTGCTGCAACAAGGAGCATCACATGGAATCAGAGAATCATTAGGGTTGGAAAAGACCTCTAAGCTCATCATGCCCAACCTTCCACCCAACACCTCCCTGACTAGAGCCTGTCCTGAAGTGCCACATCTACTCATTCTTTCAACACCTCCAGGGATGGGGACACCACCACCTCCCTGGGCCAATCCCTGACAACTCTTGCAGCAAAGGAATTTTTCCTTATCTCCAGCCTAACCCTCCCCTAGCACAATTTCAGGGCATTTCCTCTCCTTCTATCACCTCATCCTAGGGAGAAGAGCCCAACCCCCACCTAGTTTTAGCCTCCTTTCAGGGAGCTGTAGAGAGCAATGAGGTCTCCCCTCAGCCTCCTCTTCTCCAGGCTGAACACCCCCAGCTCCCTCAGCTGCTCCTCCCCAGCCCTGTTCTCCAGACCCTTCCCCAACTTCATTACCCTCCTCTGGACCTGCTCCATCTCCTCAATGTCTTTCTCAGACTGCAGTGCCCAAAACTGAACTTGAGGTGCAGCCTCAACAGTACTCAGCTCAGAGGCACCAGCACTGCCCTGCTCTTGCTGGCCACGTCAATGCTGATCCAGGCCAGGTTGTTGGTGGCTTTCTTGGCCTCCTGAGCACACTGTTGGCTCATCTTCAGCTGACTCTTGACCAGCACCCCCAGGTCCTTTTCTGCCAGGCAGCTTTCCATGGAGCAGAGCATGCTGCCTTTCCTTCAGTGACTGTCCCTCAGGAGGATGCTCCTCCCTGTGCCTGATTACCAGGGCAGTGCAGCATGCCCATGCCTGGGGAGGGTTCAAAAAGCCTTTGCCTGTCTGCACATTGCTGCTCCTGATGCCCTCCCTCCTGCCCCGAGCCACGCATCATGGTAGTGCCTTCCCTGTCAGGCCCTCTCTGGGGCTAGAGGGACAGACCCTGCAGGGCTAGAGGGACAGACCCTGGGGGGCTAGAGGGACAGATCCTGGAGGGCTAGAGGGACAGATCCTGCAGGACTAGAGAGACAGACCCTGCAGGGCTAGAGGGACAGACCCTGCAGGGCTAGAGGGACAGACCCTGGAGGGCTAGAGGGACAGATCCTGCAGGGCTAGAGGGACAGACCCTGCAGGGCTAGAGGGACAGACCCTGGGGGGCTAGAGGGACAGATCCTGCAGGGCTAGAGGGACAGATCCTGCAGGACTAGAGGGACAGATCCTGCAGGGCTAGAGGGACAGATCCTGCAGGGCTAGAGGGACAGATCCTGCAGGGCTAGAGGGACAGATCCTGCAGGACTAGAGAGACAGACCCTGCAGGGCTAGAGGGACAGATCCTGCAGGGCTAGAGGGACAGATCCTGCAGGACTAGAGAGACAGACCCTGCAGGGCTAGAGGGACAGATCCTGCAGGGCTAGAGGGACAGATCCTGCAGGGCTAGAGGGACAGATCCTGCAGGGCTAGAGGGACAGATCCTGCAGAGCTAGAGGGACAGATCCTGCAGGGCTAGAGGGACAGACCCTGGAGGGCTAGAGGGACAGATCCTGCAGGACTAGAGGGACAGACCCTGGAGGGCTAGAGGGACAGATCCTGCAGGGCTAGAGGGACAGATCCTGCAGGGCTAGAGGGACAGACCCTGCAGGGCTAGAGGGACAGATCCTGCAGGGCTAGAGGGACAGACCCTGCAGGGCTAGAGGGACAGATCCTGCAGGGCTAGAGGGACAGATCCTGCAGGGCTAGAGGGACAGATCCTGCAGGGCTAGAGGGACAGATCCTGCAGGGCTAGAGGGACAGATCCTGCAGGGCTAGAGGGACAGATCCTGGAGGGCTAGAGGGACAGATCCTGCAGGGCTAGAGGGACAGATCCTGCAGGGCTAGAGGGACAGATCCTGCAGGGCTAGAGGGACAGATCCTGCAGGGCTAGAGGGACAGATCCTGCAGGGCTAGAGGGACAGATCCTGCCTGTCTTGTTTCACCCTGCACTGAGAACTTTGCACCAAGGCTGGAGAGACCACCCGGTGCCTGTGGCCATGGGGTGCTTCCAGCTCCTTCTTGGGCTTGGGCCTTCCCTCTAGCGAAGGAAGGGTTAATAAATCGTGGGATGGAGCAAATGGAGTGTAAGAACTGACTCCACCAGCGTGATCCATGGGAAAGTGGAGCAGCACATAGAAGGGAGGGGTGCCAGGTCCCTCATCACCAGGGGAAGAAGAAGGAGGGTGCCAGCTCTGCTGGCTAACGTGCCTAGGAGGCTTGGTGCCCTCAGGGGACAACAGAGGCCATTAGCAGCACAAAAGACAGCTCCAGTCTGGCTCTCAGCTGTGTGGCACTTGTGACAGCCCAGCCTCTGCAAGAGAAGTGACAACAGCAGCTCCATTTATAACCTGCTTGGGGATCCTTCTGTGCAGGATGCTGCAGGGAAGCCAGGCACAGAAATATTATCGCTGGCATCGTTATTTTTATTATCATTATCGCTATTATTAGTAATATTATCAGCATTCCCCCTGCAGCTGGTGGTGGCTGCACAGCAAACCCATCCAGAGCAGCCCTGGTGGCATTTCCCTGCACCCACCCCCAGCTCCCCATCGCTTTGACTAGACAGAAATTGCCCCAAGAACATCTCTGTCCTGAATGCTGATTTCTCTTCAGTCAATTAAGTGATTCCAGTTCCAGTTTTCAGGTTCCTGCAAGCAGTCAGTCACCCCTGGGGGGAGGGGGGTGTCACACCTGGCTCTCCCCCCCACTTCTCAGGAAGGACTTGGTTTGAAGCAGGTCTGGAGCCACAGAGCTAATGACCTGTTTGCACTGCCCCCACATCACCCCGGGGGAGAGGAGGCAGCAGCTGGCCCCAAATCCCCACCCCCAGCCACTTCTGGTGCCACCTTCCCCTGTGGGCAGCGGGGTGATAATTGCCTCCCCTGGCACGGGGAGGGTTAATTAGCCACTGTTTGTTCAGTGCTGTGAATAGGTAAAAGGCTGTCTGAGTGCAGAGCCTTGTGATTAATAACATCCAGGCTGCTAAAGCAAAGTGCTTAGAAGGATTCCGAGAGGATTATTCATTCCTATGAATACAGAGGATATCTACAGTTACATTAAATGGGATAAAAATCTGCAGGGGACCTAAACCCTCACGCTTCAGGACATAAAGCAGCCATTAGCTGCCTGGGTTGGGAAGGAAGAGCTCTCTGAACACTTTAGCATAGTGTCAGGGTGCTCAGCAGGAGACCCTCAGCGAATCAGAGAATTGTTTCAGTTGGAAGAGCTCTCCCAGCTCACCCAGGCCAACCAGCAGCCCAGCACCACCATGGCCACTAAACCCTGGCCCCAGGTGCCATGGCCACACCTTTCTGGAACACCTCCAGGGGTGGGGACTCCATCACCTCCCTGGGCAGCCCTATGCCAGCCCCTGACCCGAAGCATTCTGTGGTGCTGTGGTCTTGTTGCTCAAAGAAGAGCATCTTGAGCAGAAACTGCAGTTCTGCACTCAGCTTCACACTCACAGTCACAGATTGCATCGGGTTGGAAGGGACCCTCCAAGGGCATCTTGTCCAACCCCCTGCAGGGACATCCCCAACTAGATCAGGCTGCTCAGGGCCACATCAAGTTTGTCCTTGAATGTCTTCCGGGATGGGGCCTCAACCACAACTCTGAGCAACCTGTTCCAGTGTCTCCCCAGCCTCACTCTGCAGAACTTCCTCCTGAGGTCCAACCTAACTCTGCCCTGCTCCAGTTTCAAACCATTGCCTCTCATCCTATCCCCACAGCCCCTTCTGAATAGTCCCTTCCCAGCTCTCCTGTAGGTCCCCTTCAGATACTCAAATGTAGCTCTAAGGTCACCCTGGAGCCTTCTCTTCTCCAAACCTAAATCTTTATCCTGTCCTCCTAAGAGAGGTGCTCCAGCCCTCTGCTCTTGTTCATGGCCCAGAAGCTGCTCTGCTCAGGGCTGTTCAATACCACTTCACTTTTTTATTGTTTTTTTTTTTTGGCTGGCAAGGGGGTAAGAAGAAAACCTACTGAAGGTGCAAATGGCAAAGTATTGCAAGAAGTGCTGCTTGTGTGGTGTTTCTGGTGGCAGTGGTGGGAAGAAAAGACTTCAGAGCTGCTCTTGGAGAGCAATGAGGTGCTAAGGCTTGCAAGAAATTAAGCTCAGGAAATGCAGAAAAATCGTAATGCAGGAAATGAAGCAGCAGTAAATCCAAGGCTCCATCCAAGTTTTTATGCAGCCTGTGGTTAATCTGTGGAGCTCATTGCCACCAGATATTAAAAGAGGTTGGCTGTGCACGTGAGCACCATCCTCTGCAGCTGCTGCAAGCACAGCAGACATGAAGCACTTTAACCCTCTTGCTCCCCAGCCCAGGCTGACCATGCTCTGCTTGTTTAGCAGAGAGTTTCTTCAAGAGGAATTAGAGGGCAATGCTGAACTGCCTCTGTTAAGAGTTCATGAAACCCTCTGTCCAATATCTGCACCTCCATGGTGCCCCAAGTCTCTGCTGGGCTTCAGGCAGGAAGGCTGTGCGTGACCTCTGCTCATTGTCCCAGAGGAGCTCAGTAGATCTGCAGAACCCTGGGCAAAGGGCCAAGGCAGCAGTGGGTGAGGTGGTGAGCAGCAGGGGGGTGAGGTGGTGAGCAGCAGGGGGGTGAGGTGGTGAGCAGCAGGAGGGTGAGGTGGTGAGGAGCAGGGGGGTGAGGTGGTGAGCAGCAGTGGGGTGAGGTGGTGAGCAGCAGGAGGATGAGAGGGTGAGCAGCAGGAGGATGAGGTGGTGAGCAGCAGTAGGGTGAGGTGGTGAGCCTCAGGAGGATGCTGCCCAGGTAGAGTCACCAACCCTGGATGTGTTTAAAGGTCATTTAGATGTGGTGCTTGGGGATATGGTTTAGGAGTGAGCCTTGTAGAACAGGGTTATCATTTGGACTTGGTGATCCTGAGGGTCTTTTTCTACCTGAATGTTTCTGTGATTCTGTGATTCTGAGGTGATGGGCAGCAGGGGGGTGAGGTGGTGGGCAGCAGGGGGGTGAGGTGATGGGCATCAGGGGGGTGAGGTGATGGGCAGCAGAGGGGTGAGGTGATGGGCATCAGGGGGGTGAGGTGATGGGCAGCAGAGGGGTGAGGTGGTGGGCAGCAGAGGGGTGAGGTGGTGGCAGCAGGGGGATGAGGTGGTGGGCAGCAGGGGGATGAGGTGGTGGGCAGCAGCTCTGGGTTGAACAAGATAAAAACAGAGTCCTCTGGAGTTCTTCTGGTTCAGACACTGCTGAGGTTTGACTTCAGTGTCTTTGACTCCACAACCTCTCTGGGCAGCCTGCTCCAGGGCTCCAGCACCCTCACACCAAAGAAGTTTCTCCTCCTGTTCAGATGGAACCTCCTGGGCTCCAGTTTGTGCCCTCTGCCCCTTGTCCTGTCACTGGACACCACTGAGGAGAGTCTGGCCCCAGGCTCTTGCCTTTAGCTAATGACATTTAGTTGTGTATCAGATGGGATTTGGGATGACCTCAAGATCTGGATGAACCGTGAGTCCTCCTGCCACAGCCAGCTGCCAGGGCTTGCCCAAGCAGCACTTCCACTCCATTTGGCAGATCAGAGAGGTGAGCAGCAGCATGCAGCTTGTTCTGTGTTGGGTGCTTCAGCCTTAGACAGGAGGCTCCATGGATGCCCAAGCATCATAGAATCATGGAATCATAGGATCATGGAATCATGGAGTCATAGGATCATGGAGTCATGGAATCATGGAGTCATGGAATCACAGAATTATGGAATCATGGAATCATAGGATCATGGAATCATAGGATTGTGGAGTCATGGAATCACAGAATTATGGAATCATAGGATTATGGAGTCATAGGATCGTGGAGTCATAGGATCATGGAGTTATGGAATCACAGAATTATGGAATCATAGAATCATGGAATCATAGGAGCATGGAGTCATGGAGTCATAGGATCATGGAGTCATGGAATCACAGAATTATGGAGTCATGGAATCATAGGATCATGGAGTCATGGAATCATAGAATCATGGAATCATAGACTCAAGGAATCATGGAATCATGGAATCACAGAATGGCAGGGGTTGGAAGGGACCTTCAAAGAACATCGAGCCCAACCCCCCTGTCAGAGCAGGATCACCTAGGGCTGGGCACACAGGAACACATCCAGAGAGGTCTTTGAAGTCTCCAGAGAAGAAGACTCCTTCTCCCTGTGCTCGTTACAATAACTGAGGTCCCTTCCTTTGCTGAGAAAGAGCCAAACTCAATTTGTGTCATCTCCTAATGTGAGCTCTAATACCTTACATTGGATCCAATTAGGTAATGGCAGCCCCAGCAGCAGAAAGAGGGAGGCGGGGGGAGGGAAATCAGACTTCATCCTGGTTTGGGCTCTGCTGTCAACATCGATCCTAATGAACGCCAGGCAGAGAGGTGTCCCCCTGAGCTGCTCTTTGTGATGCTGGAGTAGTTCAGGACTGGTTAATGTGCACTTAACACCAAGTGTTACCTGCAGAAGATGCTCAGCGAGAGGCAGCCGACACGGTGCCGGCTAATTTACGCCTGGAGAACAGAATCCTCCACGGGCATTACAGCGGCGCTCGGGAAGGGCTCTGCTGCCTGCTGCAGAAGAAAGGAAGGCTTGAAGTGGAGATTGCAGGAAGGGGATAGAGCATCTCCAAAGCAGGGGAACACACGCCCTCCAGCTGTGGAAGAAGGCAGAAGGGAGACCGAGATAAAAGGGCAGCTTTGATCTTCCTCCATCCATCTGGCTCCCATCAGCCGCGTCCCGCTGTGCCGGGGCTGCCCTGTGCCCACTGCCGTGTGCTGCTGGCTGCCACCAAAGGCACCTTCGGTGCTCCCTGGCCTGTCCCTGGGCTGAGTGCCTCTTCTCAGTGGGGGCTGCTCTGCCCTGAGACCCCTGTGGGGTCCTGCTGCTGCTGCTCACCAGCTGCTCCCGCCGGCTGTGTGGGAGCTTTAGAATCACAGAATGATAGAATGGGTTGGGTTGGAAGGGATCTGAAAGCTCATCCAGTGCCAACCCCCTGCCATGGGCAGGGACACCTCCCACCAGCCCAGCTCGCTCAAAGCCTCATCCAGCCTGGCCTGGAACACCTCCACAGGGGACATCCACAACCTCCCTGGGCAACCTGTTCCAGTGTCTCACCATCCTCACTCTCAAGAATTTCTTCACAGAATTTGAGGGGCTGGAAGGGACCTCGAAAGATCATCTAGTCCAAGCCCCCTGCCAGAGCAGGACCACCTACACCAGATTACATAGGAATGCATCCAAGTGAGTTTTGAGTATCTCCAGAGAGGGAGACTCCACAGCCTTCCTGGGCAGTCTGCTCCAGTGTTCTGTCACCCTCACAGGGAGAAAAACTTTCCTCATATGTACATGAAATTTCCTGTGCCTCAACATCCACCACTGCCCCTCGTCCTGTCATTGGGCACCACTAAGAAGAGCCTGGCTCCATCCTCTTGGAGGACCCATCTCCAGTCTCAATCTGCCCTCTCCGAGCTCAAAGCCATTGTCCCTCATCCTGGCACTCCCAGCCCTTGTCAAATGTCCCTCCCCTGCTCCCCTGGAGCCCCTTCAGATCCTGGAAGGCTGCTCTGAGGTCTTCCTGGAGTCTTCTCTTCTAAAGACTGAACTCCCCCAACTCTCTCATCCTGTCCCCACAGGGGAGGCTCTCCAGCCCTCTGATCATCTTCATGGCTCCTCTGGACCCTCTCCAGCAGCTCCAGGTCCTTCTTGTGATGGGGACCCCAGAACTGGAGGCAGTGCTGAACAGAGCAGAGCAGAGGGACAGAATCCCCTCCCTGTGCTGCTGCTCTCCCTGCTTTGGCTGCAGCCCAGCACACAGCTGCCTGCCGAGCTGCAAGCTCAGACTGCTCTGCTGAAGCAGTGTGAAAGCAGCAGTTTTCCCATGCCAGATGTCCCAGCTGAGCAAGCTGGGGTTCCTCAGTGCTGGTTTGCAGCTATCTCAGTGCACTCACCTGTCCAGGTTCCACCTGTTGAGGTGGAGCTTCCTGGGTTCCAGTTTGTGTCCACTGCCCTTTGTCCTGTCCCAGGACACCACTGGCATGAGCCTGGCCCCTTCTTGCCCCCCACCCTTCAGCCATTTGTAAGCATTGCTCAGATGCCCTCTGGGGCTGCTCCTCTCCAGGCTCACCAGCCCCAGGGCTCTCAGCCTTTCCCCATCACACAGATCTCCCAGGCCTCCCTTGGACTATCTCCATTATTCTCCTTTCCCTCTTGAACTGGGGAGCTCAGCACTGGACACAACACTCCAGATGAAGCTTTCTCCACAGTCCTGCTGCTCCTCTGCCCTCCCCCACTGGCACAAAGTCCCTGCCTGGTGTTGCTGCCAGAGCACCTCAGTTCCACTTACAAATCCTCTTTGCAATTCCATTCATTTCAAAGCTG
The DNA here is from genome assembly GCF_027791375.1 of Indicator indicator. Classification (NCBI taxonomy): domain Eukaryota; kingdom Metazoa; phylum Chordata; class Aves; order Piciformes; family Indicatoridae; genus Indicator; species Indicator indicator. The sequence continues at coordinate 84,272 of NC_072042.1, read as the reverse complement.
CCTTTGACCAGCTCCAGCCTGTCCAACATCCACCAGTCCATCAGCAAGGGGGCCAGGGGGCAGAGGCAATCCTAGTGGACAACAATGTGGCAAAGAGGGTGCATTAAGAAGTGTATTCAGCAGGTCTGGGGAAGTTCTCCTCCTCCTCTCCTCTGCCCTGGTGAGGCCACACCTGGGATACTGTGTCCAGTTTTGGGCTCCCCAGATCAGGAGAGACAGGGATCTGCTGGAGAGAGTCCAAAGGAGAGCTCTGAGGATGATGAAGGGACTGGAACATCTGTGTGGTGAGGAAAGGATGAGAGCCCTGGGGCTGGTTAGTCTTGAGGAGGGACCCTGTCAGTGCCTTTAAATATCTGAGGGGTGGGTGTCAGGATGAAGGGGCCAGGCTCTCTTTGGTGGTACCCAGTGATAGGGCAAGGGACAACAGCTACAAGCTGGAACCCAGGAGGTTCCACCTCAACGTGAGAAGAAACTTCCTTGGCATGAGGGTGCTGGAGGCTTGGGGCAGGCTGCCCAGAGAGGTTGTGGAGTCTCCTTCTCTGGAGACGTTTAAAACACATCTGGAGACATTTAAAACACACCTGGATGTGTTCCTGTGTGACCTGCCCTTGGGAACCCTACTCTGGCACAGGGGCTTGGATTCAATGATCTCCAGAGGTCCCTTCCAACCCCTAACATTTTGTGATCCTGTGAATCAGCTCTTTTGCCCCTGCTGGGCAGGGCTGGGCAGCTCATGCCAAGGGATACAGTGCTGCTGGGCAGGGCTGTCTGGCCCCTGCCACAACGTGCCCCTTGCACAGGCCAAGAGCCACTAGCAGGAGCCCAGGGGAGAGGCAGGATCACATCACTGAGGCCAGGCATGGTCACTGCAGAGCCCGGAGTAAGCCTTGCCTTGATTGGCAGAGACTAATTAATCTCGGAGCTGCAGCTTTAAGGTGTGGAGAGGCTTTAGCCACACCTCACCCAACCCCACCCCAGCCAGTAGCTGAGCCTGCTGGAGTCCTTCCAGCCCTCGGAGCCCGGCGCCAGCTGCCCTGCTGGATTTGTCGGGAAGCCAAATGTCCCTTGGGTGCCCCTCAGCAGGCACCTCGCTGAGACTGGTGCCCAGGTGTCTGAGGGCTCGGCTGGTCTGAGGCTCTCAGAGAAATGAGGCTGCTGGGCTCCAGGCAGCTGCCGGCCGGGAAGGGCAATTACCCCCGGTGACAGAGGGGGGCAGAGACAGGGAGGGGGCTTCTGCCCAGTGCAAACCAGCAGGGACCAGTGAAGAGCTCAGCAGCATCCTCCCAGCAGGCAGGTGAACAGGGCAGGAAGCACAGCTTGCCTGGTGGCCTCATGTGCCCTGCGTGCTGTATGCCCTGCGTGCCCTGCATGCTGTGTGCTGTGTGCCCTGTGTGCCCTGCACGCTGTGTGCCCTGTGTTCTGTATGCCCTGTGTGCCCTGCGTGCCCTGCATGCTGTGTGCTGTGTGCCCTGTGTGCCCTGCACGCTGTGTGCCCTGTGTTCTGTATGCCCTGTGTGCCCTGCGTGCCCTGCATGCTGCGTGCTGTATGCCCTGTGTGCCCTGCACGCTGTGTGCCCTGCGTGCTGTGCGCCCTGCATTCTGTATGCCCTGTGTGCCCTGCGTGCCCTGCATGCTGCGTGCTGTGTGCCCTGTGTGCCCTGCATGCTGTGTGCCCTGCGTGCTGTGTGCCCTGCGTTCTGTATGCCCTGTGTGCCCTGCGTGCCCTGCATGCTGTGTGCCCTGCGTGCTGTGTGCCCTGCGTTCTGTATGCCCTGTGTGCCCTGCGTGCCCTGCATGCTGCGTGCTGTGTGCCCTGTGTGCCCTGCATGCTGTGTGCCCTGCGTGCTGTGTGCCCTGCGTTCTGTATGCCCTGTGTGCCCTGCATGCCCTGCATGCTGCGTGCTGTGTGCCCTGTGTGCCCTGCGTGCAGTGTGCCCTGTGTGCAGTGTGCCCTGCGTGCCCTGCATGCTGCGTGCTGTGTGCTCTGCATGCAGTGTGCATGCGTGCTCTGCATGCTGTGTGCCCTGTGCCCTGCGTGCCCTGTGTGCTGCATGCCCTGCACACTGTGTGCCCTGCGTGCTGTGCACCCTGTGTATTGTGTGCCCTGCATGCTGCCCAGGAGAGCCATGGCCCTCAGCTCCTCATTCAAATGTCTTCTAAACCCCTCCAGGGATGGTGACTCCACCTCTGCCCTGGGCAGCCTGGGACAGTGCCCAGTGACCCTTTCAGTGTGGAAATTTTTGCTGCTATCCAACCTGAGCCTCCTCTGGTGCAACCTGAGGCCATTTCCTCTTGTCCTGTCCCTTGCCACCAAGGAGCAGAGGCTCCTCACTCCTCCTCATTCCAACCTCCCTTCAGGGAGCTGTAGAGAGCAACGAGATCTCCCTGAGCCTCCTCCTCTCCAGCCTGAGCACCCCCAGCTCCCTCAGCCCCTCCTCTAGCCCAAGGGCTCCAGGTCCTTCTCCACCCTTGTTGCCCTTCTCTGGACAGACTCCAGCCTCTCAATGTCCTTCCCGCAGTGAAGGCTCAGAACTGAACACAGCACTCCAGGTGTGGCCTCCCCAGTGCTGGGCATGGGGGGATGGGCACCTTCCTGTCTCTGCTACCACTTCATACTTCCCAGAATCACAAAATGCATTGGGTTGGAAGGGACCTTTGAAGGTCATCTTGTCCAATCCTGTCCACCCCCAACTACATCAGGTTGCTCAGGGCCACATCACGTTTGTCCTTGAATGTCTCCACCACATCCCTGGGCATCCTGTTTCATTATTTCACCATTCTCATTGTAAAGAACTTTCTCCTAATGTCTGCATCTACTTGGGAGCAGAGCCCAACCCTCACCTGGCTCCAGACTCCTCTCAGGGAGCTGTAGAGAGCAATGAGGTCTCCCTCAGCCTCCTCTTCTCCAGGCTGAACACCCCCAGCTCCCTCAGCTGCTCCTCCCCAGCCCTGATCTCCAGAGCCTTCCCCTTCTCTGGCCACACTCCAGCCTCTCAATGTCCTTCTTGGAGCAAGGGGTCCAGAGGGAATGAATGACTTTTTCCTGGGAACTCCAGTGTTTGCATTTTTTGTGTGTCTTCCTCCCCTGCATGCCAAACCCTGGCAGTGGAGATCAATTGAGTTTGTTTCATGCAACCTTTTCTATGGCAGAAATCCAACTTTGTTCAGCTTGGAAGTGTTTAACACACTGATGGTGATTTTACCCACTTTTGTTTATTGGAGAAAAAAAAAAACAAACAAAAAAAACCCAAACCAACCCTACCTGAAAACCCAAAACCTACCTGAAAACAACCTACCTGAAAACATTTCCACTGGGCAGTTTTGACATGTTGGGAGTGAAAGGTTTTGATTTTTTTGTGGGCCTGAAACCTTCCCCAGTTTAAAGAACTCCCTTTGGTCCTGTATGGAAAGCTCCACAGCCTTGGTTGAAGCAAAATATTCTGACACTGTCAAAATTAACATTTGACTCCAAAGCCTTTAAAAATTGATTGGACAATAATTTGGGCAAAACTGTGAGCTTTGTTCTCAAGCTTGAATAACCTTCAAAGCCCAAAGAAACTGATTCACAGTTTCCAAATGAGCTGAAGAGGAAGCTCTTGGTGCAAACCATTCCCACATGTTGCAGTGGTCAATGGGATGGAGCCTAGTTAGGGACCTGTATCTAGTGGAGTCCCTCAGGGGTCAGTACCTGGACCAGTGATGTTCAACATATTCTCCTAGGACCTGGATGAGGGCACAGAGGGCACTGCCAGCAAGTTTGATGATGGCACCAAACTGGGTGGAGTGGCTGCCACAGGAGGGTTGTGCTGCCAGGCAGCCAGGCTTAGGCTGAGAGCTGGGCAGGGAGAAAGGGAATGGAATCCAACAAGGACAAGGGGAGAGTCTGGCACCTGGGAAAGAGCAACCCCATGGAGCAGGACAGGTTGGGGACTGAGCTGCTGGGGAGCAGTGAAGGGGAGGAGGCCCTGGGGGTCCTGGTGGATGGGAGGTTGACCATGAGCCAGCAAAGTGCTCTGGTGGCCAAGGAGGCCAAGGGCAGCCTGGGATGGATTAGAAGGGCTGTGGTCAGGAGGTTGAGAGAGGTTCTCCTCCCCCTCTGCTCTGCCCTGCTGAGGCCACATCTGGAATATTGTGTCCAGTTCTGGGCTCCCAGTTCAGGAGAGACAGACCTGCTGGAGAGAGTCCAGCAGAGAGCCACAAAGATGCTGAGGGCAGTGGAACATCTTCCTTATGAGGAGAGCCTGAGGGAGCTGAGGGCTCTGTAGCTTGGAGAGGAGGAGCCTGAGAGGTGACCTCATTGCTGGTGACAAAGATGTGCAGGGGGAGTGCCCAGAGGCTGGAGCCAGGCTCTGCTGGGTGATGCCCAAGGACAGCACAAGGGGCACTGGTGGAAGCTCCTTGGAAGTTCCATGGAAACAGGAGGAAAATTTTTTTCCCTGTGAGGCTGAAAGAGCCCTGGAACAGGCTGCCCAGGGCAGGTGTGGAGTCTCCCTCTATGGAGATGTTCAAAGCCTGCCTGGATGCATTCCTGTGTGATCTGCTCTGGAGGACCCTTATGTGGCAGGGGGGTTGGACTGGATGAGCTTCTGAGGTCCATTGCAGCCCCTAATATTCTGTGATTCTGTGGTTCTGTGATTCTGTGACTCTGTGTTCTGCTGGGTTTGCAAACAAGCAAACCAACAAAAAACAAGCCTAAAGCCTCCTTCCAAACATGAGGAACAATCTGGGCTCTACCCAGAGGTGACCACATCCCACAAAGTCAAAGCCCTGAAATGGATGTTGTGGATAATGAACAAACCAGAAGCCACCAGGATGTGGCTGCCAGACCTGACCCAGCTTTTGGCTCTCTGAGCAGGCAAATAGCAGCTTGCAGCAGGGACTTTTGGATGTGACTGATGGAGACAACCACTCAAGTCCCTGCCTATGCCAGAGGTCCAGGTCCTTAAAATGGGAAATTATCAGCAAATAACTCAAGGGATGGCCTGAGGGGTTGGAGGAAATGCAGGAGGAGAGAAGTGCAAGGGTTAACAGCCCTGTGAAAGCCAAGACATCAATATCTGAGTTCAGAAGAGCTTTGAGAGGAGGGGATACCAAAAAGCCAACTGGCTGGCAGGCAAAGGCAGAATATCAGCTGGCAGCTGGAGGGGACAGCCAGACAAAGTGGCAGAGGGAGCTGAGTGCCAGTGTTAACAGGCAGAGATAAAGGCCCTGACCAGCTTGCTCTGGCACATGCTGAGGCATCCATCACTCAGAGCTCTTCACTCACTTGGATGTCTCACTGCAGGATCTGCTGTGATCATGCAGAGACCCTGGGCTTCAGAGAGGGTGAATCACAGAGGTAGGAAGGGACCCTCAGAGGTCAGCTTGTCCAAACCCCCTGCAATCAGCAGGGACACCTCCACCCAGATCAGGCTGCCCAGGGCCACCCCAAGTCTGACCTTGAATGTCTGCAGGGATGGGACCTCAACCTGCAGCAGCTTGCCCAGGATCCCAGTGGCTGAGCTCAGTGAGAGCTGAAGGGTGAGGGGCAAGAGGCTGGGGCCAGACTCTTCTCGCTGGTGCCCAGTGACAGCACAAGGGGCAATGGGCACAAACTGGAAGCCAGGAGGTTCCATCTGAACAGAAGGAGAAAATTCTTTGTTGTGAGGGTGCTGGAGGCCTGGAGCAGGCTGCCCAGAGAGGTTGTGGAGTCTCCTTCTCTGGAGACCTTCTGACCCCCCCTGGCCATTGTGCTCCTGTGCAAGCTGCTGTGGGTGCCCTGCTGGAGCAGGAGGGTTGGACTGGATGAGCTCCAGAGGTCCTTCCCAACCCACACCATGCTGGGATTCTGGGATTTTTCTGATGTTTTAGGGTGTACCAGCCCAGCAGCATCCCTAGCCCCAGGCTGGTTGGCTTGGGATACCCCCAGTGCCAGGCAGACTCCCTTGGGACTGGTGGCCTCCAGCAGTGCTCTGTGAACCTCTGATTTTTAGACTCACAGGTTGCATTCCAGGACATCTTGTCCAGTTCCAACTGAATGTCTCCAGGCATGGGGTCTCCACTCCAACCCTGGACAGCCTGTTCCAGTGTCTCATCACCCTCCTGGGGCAGAACTTCCTCCTGATGTCCTGCCCTGCTCCAGTTTCAAACCATTGTCCCTTTCCCTTTCTGGGAAGATTTGTGGTGGGTTTAACAGCAAGGATGAAGGTTCCACAGTGCTCCTCACCCTCCCTGTGTGCTGTGGGCTGCAGTGATGTTGCCAACAGATTCCCACAGCCTGGGGCATCCTCCACTGCCTGAGGGCAGCTGCCAAGCCTTGCTCATCCCTCAGGAAGTGCTTGCTCCATGGGGTTGGTGTCTCTGGCTTACAAGAACTGACTCCACACACTGCCCATGGCTTCCCTCCCAGCCACACAGCCACACTCTGCTCCCAGGAGCAATTTCAAGTTCAAAAATCCTCTTTGGGTGGCTTTTTGACAAATAGGATTCCCATCCCAGACCCCTTTCTTTTCTCTGAAGCACTTAAACACCCCTGCCTCCAAATCCTTATTGCCCTGACTCAGAGTATCAGCTCTAAGTAGTGCTTGGAGTCAAGGTTCTCCTCTCTGCATTCAGCTGTAGTTGAGCAGGGAGTAGTTAATGTCTGGCCCATAAATAGCTGTGATTAAAGACCTTCAGAGGAGATTAACAACTGTGGTGTGAAATGGAGCTGTGTCTAACTACTGCGCTATGGGCTGGGGTTCCCTCTGATGGAGCTGCTGGATGTGTGTCTGCTGGAACAGAGCAGGAATTCACAGTGAAGAGCTCAGCAGAGCCTCTCCCTCTGCTTGCAGAACCATGTGGAAGCCCCAGATGTGATCACAGAATCATGGAATGGAAGGGTAGGAAGGGACCTCTAGAGATCTTCCAGTCCAACCCCCTGCAGAGCAGAAACACCCAGGGCAGGGCACACAGGGACACAGCCATGAGAGTCTTGAAAGTCTCCAGAGAAGGAGACTCCACAACCTCTCTGGGCAGCCTGCTCCAGGCCTCCAGCACCCTCACAACAAAGAAGTTTCTCCTCCTGTTGAGGTGGAACCTCCTGGGTTCCAGTTTGTGTCCATTGCCCCTTGGCCTATCCCAGGACACCACTGGCATGAGCCTGGCCCCTTCTTGCCCCCCACCCTTCAGCTATTTGTAAGCATTGCTCAGATAGCCTCTGGGGCTGCTCCTCTCCAGGCTCACCAGCCCCAGGGCTCTCAGCCTTTCTCCATCACTCAGATCTTCCAGGCCCTTCAGCATCCTTTGAACTGTCTCCAGTAGTTCCCTGTCCCTGTTGAACTGGGGAGCCCACAACTGGACACAGTATTCCAGCTGTGGCCCCACCAGGGCAGCATAGAGGGGGAGGAGAAGCTCCCTTGCCCTGCTGGCCACTCTTCTTCATGCTCCCTAGGATCCCATTGGCCTTTCTGGCCACAAGGGCACATTGCTGTCCCATGGATAACACTCCCAGGTCCTTCTCCATGGTGCTGCTTTCCAGCAAGGTCAAACCCTCACCTGGTAGTGAACTGGAGCTGCCTGCACACCCTCCCCTCACATCCTGGCCCTGGGGATTCAGTCCCCAGTGGTGTTCCCCAGGGCTTGGTGCTGGGGCAGTTGTGTTTAACATCTTCATCAATGACCTCAGCCAGGGCATGGAGACACCCTCAGGAAGCTTGCAGACAGCAATCTGGGCAGCAGTGTTGGTGTGCTGGAGGTGAGGAAGGCTCTGCAGAGGGTCCTGGCCAGGCTGGGTGGATTGGTTGATGTCTGTTGTATGAGGTTCAACAAGGCCAAGGGCTGGGTCCTGCACTTGGGGCACAACCACCCCATGAAGGCTCCAGGCTGGGGGCAGGGTGGCTGGAAATGACTTTGGCAGTGAAGGGTTTGGGGGTGCTGGTCAACAGCTGACCAAAGATGAGGCAACAGAATCCTGGCCTGGATCAGCAACGGTGTGGCCAGCAGGAGCAGGGCAGGGATTGTGCCCTTGGTCTGGGCTCTGGTGAGGCCACACCTCAAATCCTGGGCTCAGTTTTGGGACCCTCACTCCAAGAAGGACATTGAGAGGCTGGAGCAGGTCCAGAGAAGGGCAACAAAGCAGGGGAAGGGTCTGGAGAACAGGGCTTGGGGAGGAGCAGCTGAGGGAGCTGGGGGTGTTCAGCCTGGAGAAGAGGAGGCTGAGGGGAGAACTTCTGCCTCTCTGGAATCTTAAAGCTCATCCAGTTCCAACCCTCTACCATGGACAGGGACACCTCCCACCAGCCCAGCTTGCTGAAAGCCTCATTCAGGCTGGCCTGGAACAGTTCCAGGGAGGGATCATCCAGAACTTCTCTGGCAGTGTCTGAGGTCATTTTTTTCTGTCCTTCCTGGCTGGCTTAGTGTGATCTAAATCTGACCAAAAGTGTGACAGGGGCTGGGCAGGTTGGGAGATTTTTAGTAAGCATCTCTTAGAGCTGCCACAACTCCTTACTGGGAACCCACTGTGCCCACCATGCCTATGTTGTTTCTTCCATGTGGTGCAGCAGAAATAAAGGACCTTCTCCAATTCTGCTCCCAAAATGAACCAAAACAGAGGGGGAAAAAAAAAAAGAGAATGGAAAAAAATGAAAAAGAAAAAAAGAAAAAAAGGGAAATAAAAGAAAAGAAAAAAAGGGGGGGGCAAAAGGAAAAGAAAAAGATTAAAGGAGAAAAAAAAATTTAAAAAGGAAAAACTGAAAGAAAGAGAAAAGAGGAAAAAATAAAAATAAAAAGAGGAAAAATAAAGAAAAAATAAAGAAAAAAGGAAAAGAAAAGAAGAACATTAAAAGAGAAAAAAATAAAAACAAAAAAGGAAAAAAATTAAATGCAAATAAAAATAGGAAAAAGAAAGAAAAAAGAAAGGAAAAAGAAAAAATAATAAAAATTAAAAATAGGAACAATAAAGAAAAAAGAAAGAAAGAAAAAAGGAAAAGAAAAGAAGAACATTGAAAGAGAAAAAAAAAACAAAAAAGGAAAAAAATTAAATGCAAATAAAAATAGGAAAAATAAAGAAAAAAGAAAGGAAAAAGAAAAAAATAATAAAAATTAAAAATAGGAACAATAAAGAAAAAAGAAAGAAAGAAAAAAGGAAAAGAAAAAGAAGAACATTGAAAGAAAAAATAAAAAATTAAAATAGAAAAATGAAAAAAGAAAAAGAAAACAAAAGAAAGAAAAAGGAAAATAAAAAAATAAAAATAGGAAAAACAAAAAAGAAAGAAAGAAAAAGTAAAAAGGGGGGGGAAGGAAAACAAGAGGAAAAAAGGGAAAAATAAAAAACGAGAAAAAAGACCAAAAAAGGGCAAAAAAGACAGAAAAAAGGTTTTCAGATGAAAATGAGCGTCCGAGACACGTCCTGTGCCAGCAGGTCAGCGCTGGTGCCCGTGGCACGCTGGTGCCAGCTGTGTCTGTGTTCTGTCTCTGCTTTCAGTGGGAGCCCACCCGGGGGGCTCCGGGCGCAGCCGCGGTGCCTTTGACAGCCGCTGCGGCCGCGCTGGCTCCTTCCTGCGGGCAAAAGCCTCCTCCCGTTAAAGGCTGTGGATGAAGGGAAGTGACAAGGGCGCTTGGGAAGGGAGCAGGAGGGGGCAGGAGCTGCCCGCAGCGATGTCAGTGCCGGGCAGGGGGAGCTGTGTGTGCTCACACTCCCTGTGCCGTCGCTAGCAGGAAACCTGCTGCCCCGCAGAGAGGGTTCGCAGCACCCAGGGGAAAGCAGAGCCCCTGCTGCTGCCACGGCAGTGCCCGAGCTGCTGGTGGCTGCCTCATGTCACCAGCCCTCAGCACCTGGCAGCACCACGCCGAGCAGAGCCAGCCAGCCTCCCCTGCATGGCCAGGGTAGGGGTGTTGGGCTGCAGGAAAAGTGGTCTTGAGCAACCTGGACTGGTGGCAGGTGTCCCTGCCCATGGCTTGGAACTGGGTGAGCTTTAAGGTCCCTTTCAATCCAGCCCATCCTGTGACTGTGGTTCCAGGAGCGCAGCTGTGCAGGTGGATGCAGCACCTCCTGGGGTCTGGTGAGAACATGGGGCTGTGTGGAGCTTGGAATCACAGAATTGTTTTGGTTGAGAGAGACCTTAGAGGTCACCAGGTCCAGTCCTTAACCCAGCACTGCCACGACACCGCTGAACCATGGCCCTCAGCACCACATCTACAGAGCTTTGAAACACCTCCAGGGATGGAGACTCTACCTGGGCAGCCTGGGCCAGGCCTTGACAATCCTTTGGGGGAAGATATTGTTCCTCATATCCAATATCTGTCCATTTCCTCTCATCCTATCACTTGTTCCTTGGGAGATGAGACCAATCCCTACCTTTCTACAACCTCCTCTCAGGGAGCTGTAGAGAGCAATGAGGTCTCCCTCAGCCTCCTCTTCTCCAGGCTGAACACTCCCAGCTCCCTCAGCTGCTCCTCCCCAGCCCTGTTCTCCAGAGCCTTCCCCAGCTTTGTTGTCCTTCTCTGGACCTGCTCCAGCCTCTCAATGTCCTTCTTGGTGTGAGAAGCCCAGAACTGAACCTGGAATTTGATCTGTGGCCTCACCAGTGATGATTAAAAGGGTCCAATCCTTGCCCTGGTCCTGCTGGCCATCCTGTTTCCGACCCAAGCCAGGATGCTGTTGGCCTTCTTGGCCACTTGAGCAGCTTCTGGGTGCGTGCCAGGGTGTGAAGGGACAGCCAAGTGACAGTGTTCCATCCAGTGCCACCCACAGAGTTGTTTCCTAACTCTCCTCTGGGACCTCTCTTCTCAAAGGCCAATTTCCAGCTGCTTTGTGCTGCCATTATTGTCACAGAATCAGAGCATCCCAGATGGGTTTGGGTTGGAAGGGACCTTTAAAGATCATCAAGGCCAACCCCCCCCTGCAGTCAGCAGGGACACCTGAATGTCAGCCTGCTCTGGTGACAGCAAAATCTTACTTAAACATGAAAGCATTGTGGTATCTGGTGGTTAGGAAACAAGTCAGGAGGCTCTGGGGAGGTGAGGCTCAGCTCATCCCACCCTAGCATGGCTGGGTGGTGAGGAGCTGGTGAGGAGATGTTCCTCCTGGGTAAAAAGAGCTCTGCAAACCTTCATGCTCCATGGCAGGAGATGGTGTGGAAGGCCAGGGACTTCCTGAGTCACAACAAGGTCTGCTGCTCAGCAGCCATGTAAGCTCCAGGAAAATTTCACATAGCCTGGGGCATGACAAGCAACACCCAGGGGAAGGCACCAGCAGCTCCATCAGGAGATCCATCCGGTTAGGAAATCTTCTTGAAGCTTTTCTGGGAGGAGGTACGTGTGGTTAGGTAGAAGGAGCTGGAGTACTGCATCCAGTTCTGGAGCTCTGTTCCAGGAAGGATCTGGAGGTGCTGGAAGGTGTCCAGAGAAGAGCCATGAGGATGAGCAGAGGGCTGGAGCTGCTCTGCTCTGGAGACAGCCTGAGAGAGTTGGGGTTGTGCAGTCTGGAGAGGAGAAGGCTCTGAGGAGACCTTCTTGTGGCCTTCCACTATCTGAAGGGGGATACAGGAAAGCTGGGGAGGGACTTTTGAGGGTGTCAGAGAGTGATAGGACTGGAGGGGATGGAGCAAAAGTAGAAATTGGGAGATTCAGATTGGATATTAGGAAGAAGTTCTTCCCCATGAGGGTGGTGAGAGATTGGCAGAGGTTGCCCAGGGAGGTGGTGGAAGCCTCATCCCTGGAGGTTTTTGCAGCCAGGCTGGATGTGGCTGTGAGCAACCTGCTGTGGTGTGAGGTGCCCCTGAGGGGGTTTGGAACTGGCTGATCCTTGAGGTCCCTTCCAACACTGACAATCCTGTGATTCCCCATCCCTCTGTGTGCTTGCTGTGCTCACACACACTTGGCCTGGGGCTGTTCCTCTTTCCTCAGTGCACACTTTGCTTGCACTGGTCCATGCTAGGTCTGTACTGGTGACCTCAGGGCACAAGTGCCTTGTGGGGCACTGCTGCTAGGCAGCTCCAGTTGGGTTGTTTTGGGTTTAAACCTTCTCACTGACTTCAGCATAGAGCTAAAGAGCTTCACTATGCACACAGAAACATCTGGTGGTCACATGCAGCACTTGGGTCATGAGAACCCCATGCAGCACTCCAGGCAGAGTGGCTGGAAAGATGCTGAGCAGAGAAAGACCTGGGGGTGGTGGTCAAGAGCCTGAGGAAAAGGAGCCAAGGTGAGCCCAGGTGGGCAAGAAGGGCACCAGCAGCCTGGCCTGGGTCAGCAATGGTGTGGGCAGCAGGAGCAGGGCAGGGATTGTCCTCCTGTACTGGGCACTGGTGAGGCCACAGCTCAAATCCTGGGCTCAGTTTTGGACCCCTCACTCCAAGAAGGACTTTGGGGGTTGGATCAAGTCCAGACAAGGCCAACAAAGCTGGGGAAAGCTCTGGAGAACAGAGGAGGAGCAGCTGAGGGAGCTGGGGGTGTTCAGCCTGGAGAAGAGGAGGCTGAGGGAGACCTCATTGCTCTCTACAGCTCCCTGAAGGGAGGTTGGAGCCAGGTGGGGGTTGGGCTCTGCTCCCTAGGATCAAGCAATGAAGGAGAGGAAATGGCAGAGTAGAAGGGGAGGAGAACATCACCATGGCCATCAAACCCTGGCCCCAAGTGCCATGGCCACAGGTTTCTGGAACACCTCCAGGGACGGGAACTCCACCACCTCCCTGGGCAGCCTGTGCCAGTCCCTGACCACTCTTGCAGCAAAGAAATTTCCCCTAGAGGAGCATTGGGACCAGCAGTCAACAAACCCTCTGCTCTCCCAAGGCCTCCTAGGAGCATGGCTTAAATCCCAGTAGCTCCTGTGACTACCCAGTTACCCTGGCACTGGTCCCAGTAGCTCCTGTGACTACCCACTTACCCTGGCACTGGTCCCACCTTGCCTGATGCACTTCCCCTTGAGTCAGTCTCTGTGTGTGAGTCTGAGACTCTCACCACAGGTGGTTTGGTTGTGGGAAATCTGAGTTCCCTTCAGTGTAGGAGGTGGCTCCAGACTGCTGTGCTGTGACTGCACCTCCAAGAGCAGCAGGCTGAGGTGTGGTGGTGCATGTGAGACATCCTGATGCCTCAGAGCACACTGAACATCATCCTCACGGGGCAGTGACTTCTTTGGCAGCAGAAAATGGGTCCAAGGCAGGGCTGTGTGAAGAACTGCATCACCCAGAACTCTTAATGATATCCCTGAGGTAGCCTTCATCATGCTAGGAGGCTTTTGTCACCAGCCAGTGATGCAATGAGCTGCTCGTGGCACATTGCCAATGCCTGCTGACCATTGCCTACCTACCTAATGCCTACTGAACATAATCAGGCTCAAGAAGGAGAAGTGTAGAGTCCTACACCTGGGGAGGACCAGCACCATGCACCAGCATGGATTAGAGCTTGAGCTGATGGGAAGCAGCTTGGAGTCTTGGTGGACAGTAAGTTCTCCATGGGACAGCAGTGTGGCCGTGGGGCCAAGAAGGCCAATGGCATCCTGGGGTGCATCAAGAGAAAGTGTGGCCAGCAGGGCAAGGGAGCTTCTCCTCCCCTCCTACTCTGCCCTGGTGAGGCCACAACTGGAGAACTGTGTCCAGTTCTGGGCTCCCAAATTCAAGAGGGACAAGGAACTACTGAAGAGAGTCCACCAGAGGCTGTGAGGATGCTGAAGAGCCTGGAAGATCTGTGTGAGGAGGAGAGGCTGAGAGCCCTGGGGCTGGTGAGCCTGGAGAGGAGCAGCCCCAGAGGGGACCTGAGCAATGCTTACAAATAGCTGAAGGGTGGGGGGCAAGAAGGGGCCAGGCTCATGCCAGTGGTGTCCTGGGACAGGCCAAGGGGCAATGGACACAAACTGGAACCCAGGAGGTTCCACCTGAACATGAGGAGAAACTTCTTTGTTGTGAGGGTGCTGGAGGCCTGGAGCAGGCTGCCCAGAGAGGTTGTGGAGTCTCCTTCTCTGGAGACTTTCAAGTCCCCCTGGATGTGTTCTGTGTGCCCTGCCCTGGGTGATGCTGCTCTGGCAGGGGGTTGGACTGGGTGATCTCTGGAGGTCCCTTCCAACCCCCCCTTCTGTGATTCTGTGCCTTCAAGCCTTCAGGCACAGTGCTGCACACTCAGCTGCTCTTGAGGCAGCTCAGCACCCAGGGACCTGAAGAACTTTCATGATCATCCTTCTCCTTGTTTGTATCTGCCATGCCCTCACAAACCACTTGGATGGAGCTCAGCATAAGACCTCTTTGGGCATGTGGGGACTGTGCTGGGGTGCAGGGGCTCCCAGGAGGAGTGGGAGAGCTGGAGGGGCTGCCCCAGGTCCTCCCCAAGCAGCTTGTGTTGAGACCTCTGCTTCAGGGTGCAGTCTGCAAACAGCAAGACCCAGAGTGCCACTGGGGTGGGACTGCTGGAGGAAGGGTTAGGTGAGGGGGACACACACCCCTGCCCCACACACAGACCCCCAAACCCCCAGTGCTCTTGTCCATGAGCAGCATGAGAGCCAGAGACTCAGTCCCTCATTCACAGATGCACCAGCACCCACCTGCAGCAGAAAGACCCCAAAGCCCCTTCAGGAGCCAGTGCTGGGCTTGTCCTGCCCTGCAGACAAGCAGAAGTGTCCAGCAGAAATGGGGAGGTTCAGATTGGATGTTAGGAAGAAGTTGTTCCCCAGGAGGGTGGTGAGAGACTGGCACAGGTTGCCCAGGGAGGTGGTGGAAGCCTCATCCCTGGAGGGTTTTGCAGCCAGGCTGGATGTGGCTGTGAGCAACCTGCTGTGGTGTGAGGTGTCCCTGGCCATGGCAGGGAGGTTGGGACTGGCTGAGCCTTGAGGTCCCTTCCAACCCTGACAGTTCTGTGATTCTATGAAATACCCCAAAGCCCATCCAGGAGCCAGCATGGAGCTTGCCCAGCCCTGCAAGTCCAGCAGAAAAACCCCAGACCTCCTTTGGCTTCCCTGAACCTTCCCTTCTTCTCCCTGTGGGCTTCCAGGGACTGGGAGCAGGCACCTTTCTGGCTCATCCTCCCTGTTCAACCCCATGAAAAAAGAGCAAGCAGGGCAGAAAGGAGGTTGAGCAATGTGGAGGTTTGGCTTTTCTCCCAGGTAGCAAGGGATAGGGTGAGAGGAAATGGCCTCAGGTTGCACCAGGGGAGGTTCAGGTTGGAGATTAGGAAACATTTCTTCACCCAAAGGGGCACTGGGCACTGGCCCAGGCTGCCCAGAGCAGTGGTGGAGTTCCCATCCCTGGAGGGGCTTAGGAGACCTTTGGCTGAAGGGCTGAGGGTCATGAGAGTTGTGTGCAGGGAGCAGTTAGGTTCAGGTTGGACTTGATTTTCTTCAGGGCTTTTCCAACCAGGTGCTGCTGGGACTCTGTGAGTAACCTGCTCTGAAATCCCCTCTCAGCAGCAGCATTTCCCCCTCCCCACCCCTGGAAGCAGTGTGGGGCTGCAGAGGGGCAGGAAGGTCTCCAGGACTGTGTGAGGCAGCTTGCCCAGGGAGGCAGAGCCCAGCACTGCCCAGCACTGCCCAGCACTGCCCTGTGCTCCTCAGCAGCACCACCAGTGCCCACCTCCTGTGGAGGTGGTTTCCCAGTTCCTCACGTCCCTTGCAAACTGTGAGTTGCCTGCTGCAAAGCCTCATCCCAGCCCCTCCTCCACAGCCATCAGCTGTGATTTCTGAAGGCAGCCAGATGATGAGAGCAGGCAAAGCAATTCTTTCCTGAGGAGGAGCATTGCTCTAATTAGGGTAGAAATTTGGTGCTGGTGCCTTGTAGAGAGGGCAAAGAGAAAAAAAATCCAACCCTGTTGGATGCTTCTTGCTGGGGGGGAAAAAAAATCCACAATATTCAGTTGGTTTGGGGGTTGGGATTTGTTTGTTTGTTTTTGTGGTTATTTTTGTTTGTTTTTTTTTTTTTTTTTTTGGTGGGTTTTTTGTTGGTTTGGTTTGGTTTGGTTTGGTTTTTTGTTTTTTATTTTTTTGGTGTATTTTTTTTTTGCCACACTGAGCTGCTGCAGGTTGTTAATGCAGGTATTCATGGCAAAAAAAAAAAGAAAAAAAAAATATATATATACACATACACATATTCAAGAGGTCATGGAGATATTTTGGAGAGAATCAAACCAAAATAGCATTTTCCAGCTGCTGGCATTTGCAGCTCCTGCAGGGTGCTGGGGGAAGAAATAAATTATAGAATCATAGAATCAGTCAGGGTTGGAAGGGACCACAAGGCTCAGCCAGTTCCAACCCCCCTGCCATGGCCAGGGACACCTCACACTACAGCAGGCTGGCCAGAGCCTCATCCAGCCTGGCTGCAAACACCTCCAGGGATGGGACCTCAACCACCTCCCTGGACAACCCATTCCAGGCTCTCACCACTCTCATGGGGAAGAACTTCTTCCTCATGTCCACTCTGAATCTCCCCACTTCCAGCTTTATTCCATTCCCCCCAGTCCTGTCACTCCCTGACACCCTCAAAAGTCCCTCCCCAGCTTTCTTGGAGCCCCCTTCAGATCCTGGAAGGCCACAAGAAGGTCTCCTTGGAGCCTTCTCCTCTCCAGATTGCACAACCCCAACTCTCTCAGTCTGTCTCCAGAGCAGAGCAGCTCCAGCCCTCTGCTCATCCTCGTGGCCCTTCTCTGGACACCTTCCAGCATGTCCATAGCCCTCTTGTAACAGAGGCTCCAGAACTGGACACAGAGCTCCAGGAGTGGTCTGAGCAGAGTGGAGCAGAGGGGCAGAATCCCCTCCCTGCCCCTGCTGGCCACACTTCTCCTGCTGCAGCCCAGGCTCTGCTTGGCTCTCTGGGCTGCAAGTGCTCACTGCTGGCTCCTGCTGAGCTTCTCCTCCCCCAGCACCCCCAAGTCCCTCTCCTCAGGGCTGCTCTCCAGCCAGTCCCTGCCCAGCCTGGATTTGTGCTTGGGATTGCCCAGACCCAGCTGCAGGACCTTGCCCTTGGTCTTGTTGAACCTCCTGAGGTTGTCATGTGCCCAGCTCTGCAGCCTGCCCAGGTCCCTCTGGATGGATCCCTTCCCTCCAGCCTGTCCAGGTCCCTCTGGATGGATCCCTTCCCTCCAGCCTGTCCAGGTCCCTCTGGATGGATCCCTTCCCTCCAGCCTGTCCCAGGTCCCTCTGGATGGATCCCTTCCCTCCAGCCTGTCCAGGTCCCTCTGGATGGATCCCTTCCTTCCAGCCTGTCTGCTGCACCACACAGCTTGGTGTCATCAGCAAACCTGCTGAGGGTGCACTCAATGCCTCTGTCCATGGCACAGACAAAGATGCTGAACAAGCCTGGTCCCAGGACTGAGGCCTGAGGGACTCCACCTGTCCCTGGCCTCCCCTGGGACATGGAGCCATTGACAGCCACTCTTTGGGTGTGGCCATCAAGCCAGTTCTGTATCCATCTCATGATCCACCCATCAAACCCATGTGTCACCAGTGTGGAGCCCAGGCTGTGGTGTGGGACAGTGTCAAAGGCTTTGCTCAGCTCCAGGTCAATGCCATCAGTTGCTCTCCCCTCAGCTATTAATGTTGTCACCTGCTCATAGAAGGCCACCAGGTTTGTCAGGCAGAAAGAGAAAGAGAGCAGCAGAGGGGTTTATGCAGCACCTCCGTGTGTCCCTGCTGGGCACCTGGGCTGGGGTAGCTCTGGAATCACAGCTGCCTGAGCTCAGCACCCCAGGAGAGCCCTGCCAGGACCTGCCCATCCCTGCAGGGCTGGGAGGAAGCCTCACACCAGGCTGGAGCCTCCCCATGGGCTGTGCCCTCTGTGCCCTCTGGGCTTCAGTGACAGAGGAGGAGCACAGCAGCTTCCAGCCACCACATCTGGATCTCCTCTTGCCTCCCACTGGAAGCACATGAGGAATCCTCAGTTGTGTCCTGGCTCAGCACCTGGAGCTCTCTGGCAGAGGGTGAGTCTGGGTGTCCAGGATGTCTGTCCAGCTAGGCAGGTGTGGCCCTTGTGGCCAAGGAGGCCAATGGGCTCCTGGGGAGCATTAGGAAGAGTGTGGCCAGCAGGGCAAGAGAGGTTCTTCTCCCCCTTTACTCTGCCCTGGTGGCACCACATCTGGAGTGCTGTGTCCAGCTCTGAGCTCCCCAGCTCAAGAGAGACAGGGAACTGCTGGAAAGAATCCAAGGGAGGCTCTGGAGCTGTTGAGGGGCCTGGAGCATCTCTGTGAGGAGCAAAGGCTGAGAGCCCTGGGGCTGAGAGCCTGCAGAAGAGCAGCCCCAGAGGGGATCTGAGCAATGCTCAGCAAGAGCTAAAGGAGCTGTGGGGGGCAAGTGGCTGGGGGCAGACTCTGCTCAGTGGTGCCCAGGGACAGGACAAGGGGCAATGGGCACAGACTGGAACCCAGGAGGTTCCATCTGAACAGGAGGAGAAACTTCTTTGGTGTGAGGGTGCTGGAGGCCTGGAGCAGGCTGCCCAGAGAGGTTGTGGAGTCTCCTGTGAGACTCCAATCCCCCTTGGCCATGGTGGTCCTGGGCAAGCTGCTGTGGGTGCCCTGCTAGAGCAGGGAGGTTGGACTTGGATGAGCTCCAGAGGTCCCTTCCAACCC
>NC_072042.1:0-65677 GCF_027791375.1 Indicator indicator | reverse complement strand
GAAATGGCGGAGGGGTGGGGGCAGAGGGGGCCAAGGGGATAGAAAGGGGAAATTGAGGTAAGAAGGGGGGGGCAATGGAGGTGGCACCCCTCTCGACCTACCTCAGGGAGGGGGAGGCACTCGATTATTCATTATGATTTTATAAGGAGGGAAGGCTTTGGGGGTTTCCTGGGTTGAATTTGATGAGTTGCATTTTGCTGATTTATGCATATTCGTTTATTTCTTCTTTTTTCCTCCCCCTTTTCACACAAAGCCCCAGCCCCTTTTTTATTGGTGGAACCCCATTTTTTTCTGCTTGCCCCGCCAAAGGAAGTAGAAAGAAAGAGAAAAAAGGAAGGCAGTGAATGGAAGAAGATAGAATGTTCTCACTGCCCGATGTTTGAGGGGTGAAGGGGGGGTGAGCGAATTGATGGTTTGTGTTCAGTGTGCTCTCCCACCTCTTATTTCTATAGCCCTTGTGTGTGTGATCTAGGGCATCAGGATAGGAAATGGATATGTCTTCACATGCCCCAACCAACCTCAGCCAATCTGCTGATGCTTCAAGCTCTTGGAGGTCTCGTGCCAATAGGTCACAGCCACACCTCAGCCCAGTCTGGAGTTCTGGGAAAGGAAGCAGAAGTAGACACGCCGCACCTCCATACACTGAAGGGAAAGGAACTCAGAATTTTTTTCCCACACCATCCACACCCCCCCCACCCCCCCAAAAAACACTGTTTTTGGGTGTATGTCACACTTGCTTTTTGTGTGTGTGGGTGAGTCAGTGGTCCTGCTTCAGACTCACACAACAGGGGAGACTGGACCTCAAGAATGGGGGGGGAAACAGAATTGCGAAGTAAATGGGGGAAGGGTGAAGTTATAGGGAAGGCATAAGTGCATTCCCATCAGGCCCAAGGTCCGTGGGGGGAGACCGTGCCAGGGGGTAAAGTTGGGTAAGTCAAATAGTACAGGAGCTACTGGGGACCCCATTGCCAGGGTGGGTTAAAAACTGGGTTAGTAAGAATAATACAAAAAATTAAAGAAAAAGGTTTCACCCAGGAGGCCCTTTATTGATGGATTTTTAATGCCATGCTCCTAGGAGCTTGGAGGGAGAGCAATCAGAGGGTTTGTTGACCTACTGCTGGTTACCCCCCAATGACTCCTCTAGGGGAAATGGGTGAAATTCTATTGCTGCAAACGAGTGGTAGGTGGGTTCAGGGACTGGCACAGGGCTTTGCCCCAGGGAGGTTGTTTGATGGAGTTTTCCCGTTTCCCTCCCGGAGGAGGTGTTTCCAGAACCACTGTCGTTGGGCCATGGCACTTGGGGCCCCCCAGGGTTTTTTTTGATTTCCATGGGTAGATGAAGAAACCCCCTCCATACCAACAAGCCAATATCACAAATAGACAAGACCTATGGGAATCAGACCCCCAACCCCACTGTGCTCCAACCTCCCTTCATGGAAGCTGAAGAAAGGAGCAATAGGTCTCCTCAGCTCATTTCTTCTCCAGGCCTTGAAAAACACACCCCCCAGTTCCCTTTCACTGCGCTCATGCTCCCTCATCCTGCTGTTCTCCAGAGCTTTCCCCAGCTTGTCTCTTCCTTTTTCCTCTCGCTCCGATGTTGTTATTTTTTTGTTTGACGAGAGAGGTAGAGAGAGATCAAAGGCTGGGGGGAGGGGAGGAAAAGGAAAAAAGCTCTGGGAGGATGACAGAGGAGGAGCCGCAAGAACCATAAAGGGCCAGGCCTGGAGGGGAAAGTAGAAGGCTTGTGGTGAGTGTATTGGTCGTGGGGTGGTTGTAAATTTTCATCTATAGCTTGGAGAAAGAAGAAACGAGGGAAGGGGAGAAGAGGAGAAGAGGAACGGGGAAGAGTGAAGGGGAAGGGAGGAAGGAAGCGATGGATTGAAGAAAAGAAGGAGAAGAGGATAAAGGAAGGTGAAGAAGAGGAAGGGGGGTAAGGAGAGGTAATCGAGGATGGAGAAAGGGAAGGAAAGAGGAGGCTTGGGAGGGTAGGAAGATGGGAAAAGCAAGGGAAGATGAAGGAAAGGAAAAATGGAAGAAGTGAGAGAGGAGGCAGGAGAGGAGGACGAGGAAGAGGTGTAAGAAGAAGAGGAGAGTTAGTGAGGAACGGGTGGACCTCATTGTCTCCTACAGCTCCCTGAGAAGGGAGGGTTGGAGAGCCAGGTTGGGGGGGGGAGAGGGTGCGGCGGGGTTTTTTGTTTTGTTTTGTTTTTGGGTCTTTTGGGCTGCTGCTACCCTAGGATCAAGCAATGAATGGAAGTGAGGGTAGAGGGATGAGAGGAGGGGCGGTGGCCGAGAGGGGGAAAAGGATATTGGACTCAATAAGAAAGAGTTAGAAGGGGAGCGAGATGCGGGGAGGAGCAGAGGAGGGAGAAGCAAGAAGGGGAGTACTGAGTAGGATGGGAGGAGGTAGAGAGATGAGGAGAGAGAGAAAACATAACCATGGCCAATCAAAACTGGGCCCCAAGTAGGCCATTGGCCACAGGGTTTTCTGGAACACCCTCCAGGAGACTGGGAACTCCACCAACTCCTGGCCCCATAGCCTGTGGCCAGTCAACCTGAACACTCTTTGCAGCAAAAGAATTTCCCCTTTAGAGAGGCGCATTATGGGGACCCAGCCAGTTTCAACAAACCCTCTGCTCTCCCAGGATCTCTAGGAGAAGGAGGCATGGGTTTTAAATCCCAGTAGCTCCTGTGGGCTTACCAGATAGCCCCTGGCACTGAGTCCCCCAGTGAGCATCGCTAGTGATACCCCAAAACCCTGGCACCTGGCCCTGGTATCCACCTTGCTCTTATGTGAACTTCCCCCATTGCAAAAAGTGAGTCGTCTCTGTTGTTGTTTGTGAGTCTTGTGAGCTCTACCACAGGTGGTTTGGTTGTGGGTGGAAAAAATCTGAGTTTCCTTTCAGTGTAGAGTGGCCTCCAGACTGGCTGTGCTGTGACTAGACCTCCAAAGAGCAGCAGCCAGCAGGCTGAGGGTCGTGGTTGTTGCATGGTGTGCATGTGAGACATCCCTGATTTGCACTCAAGCAGAGCACACTGAACATCTCCTCACGGGGCAGGTTACTTTTTGAGGCACGCAGAAATGGGGTGTCCTCCCCTCCCTTCCTTCGTTCCCAAGGCAAGGTGATGTATGTTCGAAAGAACTGCATCACCCAGAATCTTAATGATATCCCTGAGGGTTAGGGTGGTAGCCTCATCATGCTAGCGGAGGCTTTTGGTCACCAGCCAGGTTTGTTGATACATTATGCAATGAGCTTGCTCGTGGCCATTGCAATGCCTTGAGCTGACCATTGCCTACCTACCTAATGCCTATGAAACCTAAATAGGCTCAAGAAGGAGAAGTGGTAGAGAGTCCTACAAACTGGGGAGAGTTAAGAGAGTAAGAGGGGGAGAGTAAGAGAGAGGGTGTGAGGGAGAGAGAGGGAGAGAGGTAAGGAGGGAGAAGGGAGGAGAGAGGAAGAGAGGGAAGGGGGAAAATAAGAGAGAGTAGAGGAGAGAGAGAGAGAAGAAGGAACAGACCTTTGCACCCCCAGCATGGTTAGAGCTTGAGCTGTATGGGGAAGCGCTTGGAAAGTGTCTTGGTGGACAGTAAGTCTCATTGTTGGGACAGCTGTTTGAGGTGGGGCCGGCCCGTGGGGCCAAGAAGGCCAATGGCATCTGGGAGTTTTTGTGATTTTGCTGCATATGCTTGCTGGCATTTACTGCATGCTTTATTGCACTTTGTGTTGACCATCAAGAGAAATAGTGTTGGACCCTGCTGGCACCAAGGGAGTTCTCCTCACACTAAATCATGACCGGTTTAGTTGATGAATGCGGCAAATGGAGCGGAGAGAATCTGTGTCCAGTTCTGGGGGCTCCCAAATTCAAAGAAGGATGGGCGGAGGGACAAGGATACTACTGGAAGGAAGGAGAGTCCACCAGAGGGCTTGTGAGGATGCTGAAAGAGCATGGAAGAAGATCGTGTTGTTGAGGAGGTTGAGGGGCTGGAGAGCCGCCTCCCTGGGGGGCCTTCTTCTGGGTGCAGCATGGAGAGAGAGGGAGGAGCCAGCCCTGAGGGGACGGCCCTGAGACAATTTGCTTACAAATAGTGAAGGGTGTGGGGGGCCAAGAAAAGAGAAGGGGCCATAGACAAGGTCATGCCAGTGGAGTTGGAACAGCGCAAGGGGTCCAAAATGGGACCACAAACTGGAACCCAGGGGTTCCACCTGAACATGAGGAGAAGAAGAAAAGAAAAGAAAGGAAAGAAAGGGGAAAGAAGAAGAACGAAGGAGAAGAAAGAGAGAGGAGAGAAACTTCTATTGTGAGGGTGCTGGAGGCCTGGAGCAGGCTTGCCCCCAGGAAGACAGAGAATGTGGTTGTGGAGCTCCTTATCTGGGAGACTTTCTAAGTCCAACTCGCTGATGTTTGGTGTTGGTGTTCTGTTTTGACTGCCCTGTGTGATGGATGGGTTTTGTTTGGTTGTGTGATGATGGAGGGTGGGAAGGAGATTTGTGGTGTGCGTGATGTGGTTGGAGTGTGTAAAGACATGTGCTACCCGCTTTTGTTTTTTTTCATGACAGGGGTCGTTTGGTGTGTTGGATTGTTGGGGACGGATGTGATCATTCTCTGGGATGTTCACTTCCAACCCCCCCTTTCTGTGATAATTCTGAGCCTTTTTTTTTCTTGCCTTTTTCCATTCCACCCAAGCCTTCAGGCACAGTGCTTTGCACACTCCAGGCTGCTCTTGAGGGTCAGCTCAGCACACCAGGGACCCCTTGAAGAGAACTTTATGAACATCCTTCTCCTTTGTTGGTTTGTTTCCATTTGCCTCACAAAACCACTAGGAATTGGGTGCTCAGCTTAAGGACCTCATTGGGCATGTGGGGACTGGGATCGGGGTTTTTTTTTGTTTTGTTTTTTTTTTGTGTTTTGTTTGCATGTGCAATGTGCCAGGGGCTCCCCCACCAACCCCCCCCCCCCACCACCCCCCCCCCCCCCCCCAGGAGGTAGTGGGAAGAGGAGAGGAGAGCCTGGAAGGGGCTTCTGCCCCAGGTCATCCACAAGCACCTTCGTGTTTTTGGGCTTGTTGAGTCCTCTGCATTCACAGGGGTGCAAATTTCGGTCTGCAAAACACCCCCAGCAATGACCAGATAAGTGCACTGGGGTGTGGTGGGTATACTCGTGGTGGGGACTGGCTGGTGTGGAAGGGGAAGGGGAAGGGGGAAAGGGTTTAGGTGAGGGGGGACGCCAGGGAGAGACCACTCCCTACAACACCCCTGCCACAACACGAAAAACCCCAAAAACCCCCAGTGTGCGCTCATATTTTGTGGTCCATGAGCCGTAGCATGTGAGAGGGAGAGAAGAAGAGGGCAGGGAGATCACGTTCCTTCCATTCACACAGATGCACCGCACCCACCTGCAGCAGGAAGACCCCCAAAGCCCCTTCAGGAAGCCAGTGTGGGGGGGCTATGTCCTTGCCTAGAAACAAAGCAGGAAGTGGGTCCAGCAGAAGAAAGGGGATGGTTCAGATTTGGATATGTTGGTTGGATGTTAGGAGAGTTAGTTCCCAGGAGGAGTAGTGGTGAGGAAGGAGAGGAGTTGAGGTGGAGGAGGATAAGGAGACTGGCAACACAGTTTGCCAGGGAGGGGGTAGTTGTTGGGGAAGGTGGAAAAGCTCACTGGTGGGTTTTTTATGTTTTTTTTTTTGAGCCAGGGTGTCTAGCCTGTTGGATGTGGCTGTGAGGCCTACCTCTTGTGTTGTGGGTGTGTAGGTTTGTCCCCATGGCCAAGTGCATATGGCAAGGATGGGGGTAGGATTCGGGTATCTCTGGGCTGTTTGAGCCTCCCATTTGAGGTCCCTTCTTTCCTCTCCCCCACCCCTTCTCCCCCCCTTCCCCAAATTTTTCCAAAACACCCCTGAGTTCTGTGATTCTATGAAATTACCCCAAAGGTCCCCCAAATTCCAGTAGGAGCCAGCCCCCCATGGAGGCTTTGCCCCCAGCCCTGCAGTAAGGTCCAGTCAGGAAAAACACCCCAGACCTTCCCTTTGGCTTCCCTGAACCTCTTCTTCACTGTGGGAGGGGGGGGCTTTCGGGACTTTGGAGAGCAGGACCTTTCTGGCTCAATCTCCCAGTTTCAACCCATGAAAAGGAAAAAAAAAAAAAAAAAAAAAAAAAAGGAAAAAAAAAAAAAAAATAGCTCAAAGAGCAAGCAGGGCAAAAAAGAAGGGGGGGGAAGAATAGGAGAGGGAGGTTGAGCAAATGTGGAGGGAGTAGTGTTTTTGGCTTTTTTATTCTCCAGGTATCAAGGGGATTAGGGTGGGAGAGGGGGGAAATGGCCTCAGGTTTTTTTCTGCACAAGGGGAGGGGTCAGGTTAGGAGAGATTGGAAAAACATTTTTTTTCACCCAAAGGGGCATGGGTCAACTGGCCAGGTTTGCAGAGCATAGTGGGTGGATTTCCATCCTGAGGGGGGGGTTAGGAGGACCTTTGGCATGATTAGGGCTGAGGGGTAAAAATTGTTTTGGTGTAGTTTCGTGTGTAGTATATATGGGAGATGTGTGCAGGGGAATAGAGAGCAGTTAGGGTTTCTGGTTGGACTTCTTGATTTTATTCGGGCTTTTATCCCAGGTGCTGTGGTGGGAACTCTGTGAGTAACCTGCTATTGAAGTGTGAAAATTCCTTCGAGCAGCAGCATTTCCCTCCCACCTGGAGCAGTGAGTGGGGCTGCAGAGGGGAAGGAAGGGTCCAGGACTGTGTGAGGGCGCATTGCCCAGGGAGGCCAAGAGCCAGAATGCACCGAGCACTGCCCAGCACGGCCCTGAGCACCCTCAGCAGCACCACCGTGCACCCCTGTGGAGGTGGTTTCCCAGTTCCATACGGCCTGTGCAAAACAGTGAGTTGCTGTGCAAAGCCTATCCAAGACCAACCTCCTCCCAGCCATCAGCTGTGAATTTCTGAAGGCACAGATGATGAGAGCGGCAAAAGCAATTTTTGAGGAGGAGCATTGCTTAATTAGGGTAGAATTTGGTGTGGTGCCTTGTAGAGAGGGCAAAGAGAAAAAAAAATACAAACCTGTGGGATGCTTATAGCTGGGGAGGAAAAAAAAAAAAAAAAAAATCCACATATTCAGTTGAGATTGGGGGTTGGGGATTTGTTTGTTTGGTTTTGTGGTTATTTTTGTTTGTTTTTTATTTTTTTTTTTAGTGGGTGGGTTTTTTGTTGGTTGGGTTTGGTTTGTTTGGTTTTTATGTTTTATTTATTTTTTGGGTGTATTGTTTTTTTGGCCACATGAGCAGCTGCAGGTTGTTAATGCAGGAATTCATGGCCAAAAAAAAAAAAAGAAAAAAAAAAACTATAATATTACACATACACATATTCAAGAAGGTCATGGAGATATTTTTTTTGGATGAGAAGAGGGAAGGGTGAATCAAACAAAACTAGCATTTTCCAGAGCTGTGGCATTTGCAGCTCTGCGGGAGCGTGCGATGGGGGGACGTCAAAAGAAAATAAATTACCCAGATCTTAGAATCAGTCAGGGGTTGGAGAGGGACCACAAAAAAAGGCGCCTCAGCCAGTTCCAAACCCACCCTGCCATGCCCTGGGGGAAAACCTCACACTACAGCAGGGGGCTTTTTAGGGCAGAGCTTCATCCGCTTGGGCTTTCCCTTTAATAATTATTTAAGCAAACAGCCGTTGACGCTGGACTTTCCAGGGTGGAGATATACATATGTGACCTCAAAACCACCACTCAGTCTGGAAAACCCCTGGCATTCTTTTTTTTTTTTCCGTAGGGTGGGCTCTCACCACTCTCATGGGGGGGGGTACAACAACAAGAAGTAGAAAACCTTTTTCTTCCTCAATGTCTCCACTCATGGGAAAAATTTGTTTTTCGTCCCACACATTCAGCTTTATTTATTCCGCTTTATTCCACACATTCCCCCAGTATCTTTCACTCCCTGACACCCTCATTTTTTCAAAAGTCCTACCGCTTTCTTGGAGCCTTCAGATCCTGGAAAGGCGGTAATGTAGGTTCTGCCTTGGAGCCTTATCCTCCTTATCAGATGTGAACAACCCCAACTCACAGTCTGTCTCCAGGTGCGAGCAGGGGCTCCAGCCCTCTGCTCAATTTTTTTCTGCCTTACGTCCCGTTTTTTTTTCTCGTGTTCGTTTTGGGGGAGGGCTGTTCCCCGAGCCCCCCGACCTTCTGGCGCTCCACCCTTTACGCCCTTCTTTTCCTTCTGGACACCTCCAGGCTGGTTCCCACAGCTTATGTCCATAGGCTACCTCTGTGAAACAGCAGAGGTAAGCTCCAGTAACACACTCGGGAAACAGGTAGCCCTCCAGGATAGTTTGGTCTGAGCCATCCTGAGTGTTCAGCCAGAATTTGTGTGTTAGGCAGAGGGGGGGCCAGAATTCTCCCCCTCTGCCCCTGCTAGTTGGCACTGCCGCTCCACACTTTTCTTGCACCCTCTCCAGCTTCTGTGCTGCCCAGGCCCTGCCTGCTGATCTTTTGGCTCCCTTGGGCTGCCAGAGAGTAGTCTGTAAAAAAGTTGCTTATGTTGGTCCGCGAGCTGTGAGCTGTCTCCCAAGCACCCCCAAGTCCCTCCTCTCTGGGGCTGTCTCCAGGCCAGACCCTGCCAGCCTGGATTGTGCTTGGGAGATTGGGCCACAGACCAGCTCTCCGTGCAGGGCCAATTGCCTTGGATCTTGTATGGTATCCTCCCGTGGTTTTGTGTCATCTGTGCCAGCCTCTGCTGGCGTTGCCCCCCCTGAGGGTCTTGTTATGTATCTTTTTTTTTGTTATTCACTCTGGATGGATCCCTTAAGCTCCCCATAGCCTGTCCAGGGCCCTCTGGATGGATTTCCTTCACCTCCTGCCTGTCAGGTTCCAATCTGGATGGATTACCCTTACCTCCAAGCCTGCCCCAGAGGGTCCCCCTGGATGGATTCCCCTTCCCTCAGCACTGTCCAGGGTCCTCTGGGATGGATCCCTTCCTCCAGCCTGTTTGCTGCACACACAGTTGGTGTCTCAGCTGAACTGCTGAGGGTGCGACTCAATGCCTCTGTCCATTTGAGGCACCAGACCAAAGATGCCTGAATCTAGGGGCTGGTCCCAGGATGAGCCTTGTGGGGACTACACTTGCCTGCGCCCTACCCTGGGACATGGATGCAGCCAACTGACAGCCCACTCTTTAGGGTTTGTGGCCCTCAAGCCATTTCTGTATCAATCTCATTGATTCCACCCATCAAACCCATGTCGTCCACCAGTGGGCGAGCCCAGGCTTGTGGAGTGTGGACAGTGTTGCTAAGGCTTTGCTCTGCTCCAGAGGTTCAATGCCAATCAGTTGCTCTCCCCTTCAGCTATTATTGTTTGTCACTGCTATTAGAAGGCCACCAGGTTTGTTCAGGCAGAAAGAGAAAGAGAAAAGAGGGGAAAAGAGGAGGACAGCAGCGAAGAGGGTATATTTTTTTTTTTTTATGTTGACTTTTTTTTTGGTTGGTTTTGGTTTTTTTTTTTTTTGTTTTTTTTTTTTTTTTTTTTTGGTTTTTGGTTTTTTTTGTTGTTTTGTTTTTTATTTTTGTTTTTTTTTGGTTTTTTTTTTTGTATTTAAATTTTTTTTTCTGTGTGTTTGGTTGGTTTTGTTTTTCTTTTATTTTTTTTTGGGATTTTTGTGTTTTTGTTTATTGGTTTTGTGTTCTTTTTTTTGTTTTTATTTTTTTTTTTGTTTGTTTTTTCTTTTTTTTTTGGTTTTTTTTATTTTTTTTGTTTTTTTTTTGTTTTATTTTGGTTGTGATTTTGTTTTTTTTTTGTATTGTTGGTGTTTGTTTTGTATGTTTTTTGTTTTGTTTGGTTCTGTTTTAGTGTTTTTTTTGTTTTTTTTTAGTTCTCTTTGTTTTGTTTTGTCTGGGGTTTTGGTTTTTGTGTTGTTTGAGCAGAGAACCAGAGAGAGTAGGCGATAAGAGGGGTTATTATGCTTGCACTGCGCGTGGTGTGTGATTTGTTTTATTTTTCTTTTTTTTTGTCCCCCTGCTGGGGCACCTGGGAGTGGGGTGGTAGGTGGGTGTAGGTAGAGCTCTTTTGGGATTATCACAGCGCTGCCTGAGCTCTGCACCAGGAGAGCCCTGGCCCCATCCTCTAGCCAGGCCCTTATCCTGCTCTTCTCCCTGCGCTCAGGCTCTGGAGGGGAAGCCTCCACACCAGGCTGGACGCATCCCCAAGTGGGGGCTGTGCCCCATCTTCTACTCTGTGGCTATGATTGGAAGGACCCCCTACCCCCTCCTACCCCTCCTTTTTTCTTTTCAGTTGGACAGAGGAGTAGGGACACTGCTGCTTTCCTAGGGAGCCACAACATTCTGGATTCTCTTTGCCTCCCACCCACTGGGATTTAGCACATGAGGGATCTAGTTTTGTGTCCTGGATCGCACCTGGAGGCTTACTCAGGCAGGTGGGTGTTTTGTGGAGTGGCTGGGGTTCCTGGGATGTTTCCTTGTCCAGATAGTAGGCAGGTTGTAGGTTCGGCCTTGTGGCAAGGGGAGGCAATGGGCTTAGGGAGGATAAGCATTAGAGATAGTATTCGTTTATAGTGTGGCCAGAGGGCAAGAGAGTTTCTTTCCTTCCCCTTTACTCTTCCCTGGTGTTTGGGTTGTGGTTGTATATGTGTTTGTTGGTGGGTTGGGGTTTGCGGTTGGCTGTTTGGGGGGTGTGTGGGTCTGGGGGGGGGTGGTATTAGGGGTGGTGTGGGTTGGGACCAAATCAGGAGTTTTTTTTGCAGGTGTCCAGCTCTGAGGGCCTCCCCAGCCTCAATGAGGAGCACGCGGAACAGCTGGGAATGGGGGGGGGAAAGAGGGGGAGGGGGGGGGTGGAGGGGAGGGGAAAGAATCGGGGGAATGGGGGGGGTGAGGAAAGAATCCAAGGGAGGGCTCTCTGGAGCTGTGTGGGGGGCCCTGGGCAGCATAGCTCATATTGTGGGGAGGAGCAAAGGGTTGAGAGCGCTGGGGCTCTGAGAGCCTGCAGAGAAAAAGAGCAGCCTCCTCAAGATGGGAATCCTGAGCCCCAACCCCCCATGCTCAGCCAAGAGCTTTTAAAAGGAGCTGTGTTGGTGGGTTTAAGGGGGTGAAGTGGCCTGGGGGCCAGAATCTTGTCTCAGTGGTTTTCTCCTGCCCAGAGGGACATGGGAAGAAAGGGGGGGAGGCAAAATAAAAGAAAAAATAAAGGGTGGCACAGAATGGAACCAGGAGGTTCATACTTCTGAAAAGGAGGAGAAACTTACTACCCTGAAAAGGAAAGGGGAGAAATTTTTGGTGGTCTATTGTTTTTTGTTGTTTGTTGATTTTTTTGTTTCTTGTTGTTTATATTGTGTTTATTTGAGGTGCTGGAGGCTGGAAAGGCGCAGGGCTGCCTCAGAGAGGTTGTGTGGAGTTCTCCTGTTTTGAGACATCCAATCCTCCCTTGGCCATGGTTCGGGTGGTCTCTGGGGCCAAGCTGCTGTTGGGCAAAGTGCCCTGCACTAGATGCAGATATGGGGAGGATTGTGACGTTGGATGAAGCTCCAAGGAGAGTCGGACATTCTCAACCCTCACCAGGATGGGGTATATCTGGGGGGGGGGGTTTCTGGGGATCGTAGACTGGGGCCAAAGTGGGATGAGGGGACTATACTCCTGGAGAACTAGGGGAAGTGACTAGTGAGGATGGTGGCGTAGAAGGTGTATTGAAATACATGGCGGAGAGAGGGAAGGTGGTTTTTGGAGATTGCTGATATTCCTTGAAGTAGTTTCTCCCACTGGTGTTTCAGGAACTGCAGGGTGGTACCAACTCCTCCCAGCTTGGTGCAAGCCCTGGGATGGGATCAGAGCAGCAGGAACTGAACCTCTAAGCCAGGTGCACAGAAGCACCTGGGAATTTACAGCAGAAACTACAGCAGAGATGTGGATTTTAGGACTGAATATCTCACAGCCGACATAAACTGTGAAGATCTCAGAGGTCTTTCCCAACCAACACAATTCCCTGAGTCCATAAGATGACCTCTCCCATGCCCAAGGGCAGCCTTGGGTGGCCAAGCACCACGGATGGAGTTTGCAAGGGATCAACTTCACCTTGCCCTGGCTTTGTGTGGGAGAGGAGGAGATGGAGGCTTTGAAAACCACAGGACTGCTGCAATCATGAAAGGCTTCTGTCCCTCTGCTCTTTGGAGGAGTCTGAGGCCAAGCCTTTGTCTGAACTTCTCTCCCTTCAAAACCCAGAAATTGATTTTTTTGCCAGGGCATCAAAAAAAGGAAGAAATTTGTACCAGCACCAGAGCTGGGCTGGGGCTGGAGCTCTGCTCTGGGGTCTGCACCATGGCACTCACCCAGCTGTGCCAGATGCTGCTGCTGCTGTTGGCCTGGGGTGCTGCAGTGCTTTGGGGCATCAGATGTACCAAGGACACCAAAGAGCTTTGGGTTATTCCTGGTTCTGGGCAGCATCTTACTGCTTATGGAGGCATCAGCACTGGGATGTCCTGGCAGAGATTTCCTGACTCTGCCTGAGCCCTCTGTGAGCTTTCTGCACTTTGGATGTTTTAACTTTATCATAGAATCATGGAATTGTTTGGGTAGGAAAAGCTTTCCAAGCTCATCCAGTCCAACATCAACCCAACCCCACCATGGCCACCAAACCCTGGCCCCAGGTGCCATGGCCACAGGGTTCTGGAACACCTCCAGGCATGGGGACTCCACCACCTCCCTGGGCAGCCTGTGCCAATCCCTGACCACTCTTGCAGCAAAGACATTTTCCTTCACCTCCAACCTAACCTCCCCTGGCACAATTTCAGGCCATTTTCTCTCCTTCTATCACCTGAGACTAGGGAGCAGAGCCCAACCCCCACCTGACTGCAGCCTCCCTTCAGGCAGCTGTAGGAGAGGTCTCCTCTCTCCTCTGTCCAGGACATGCTCAGAGTGAGTGGCCACAGCCTCCTCCAGTGATCTCCCTGCCCCAGCTCCAATTTCACCTCTCTGGCAAAGAAGAAGAGCTTTTTTTCCCCTTCCCTTTGCTCTTCATTCCTGGCACTGTGATGAGGTCAGGTCCACCACAGACACTTCCTGAAGGGAAAGGCACGTGGAGGGATGCAGCCCCTGGGCTGTGCTCCATCTCCCCTCCATGGGCCAGGGCAGTGTGGTCAGGAGGGAGGGATGCAGGCAGATGGCAGCAGCTTGGACCATGCAGAACTTTGTGGAGGTGTTTGCAGCCAGGCTGGATGAGGCTCTGGCCAGCCTGCTGTAGTGTGAGGTGTCCCTGCCCATGGCAGGGGGGTTGGAACTGGATGAGCCTTGAGGTCCCTTCCAACTCTGACTGATTCCATGATTCTATTTTGTCACACCCTGTAAATAGGTGCAGGGAAACACCCAGAAGTCAGGGGGGTGGCAGCAGGCTTTGGAGGTAAGATGAACCTTCATGACCCCAGGCTGCCCTGAGACCTAGAATAACAACATCTGTCTGGTCTCCAGCTGTGCACCTCACATCTGTGCACATCACTGCACCCTGGAGCTCCTCCCTTGCAGCTTCCCAGGGACCTGCACCCACAAAGCATAGGCAGGAGAAGAATTCTCTCCTGCTCCTGGGCTCTGCAGGCTTCATGGAATGCTTTTGCTGTCTGAAACACTGAGACATTCCCAGGATTTCTGTGGGGCTGGAGAAGGGACCAGAGCCTCCCAAGAAGGTGCTGGCTGCAGCTCTTCTGCCAGGCTCTGAAGCCAAGCAGGGAGTCTGCTGGCATGAAGAGCTGGAGATCTCTCCACAGCTCAGCACCCTCCTGCTTCCCAGGCAAGTCCAGAGAAGCCTTCCCAGGGCTGAGCAAGCTTCCAAACCTCTGAGCCTTGGCTGCTCCCCCAGCGCTGGTGTTGCACAAATGCCTTTTGTGAGAGGGTCTCACATCCTCCCTCCTGGCTGTGTCTCCTCCCAGGCTGCAGGGGCAGCCTCTCCACACCACTCCTGCTTGTCCTCTGCCCTTTTCCCCTCCATGCTTTCTCCTGGGGGGTGAAACATCTCCTCCTCTGCCCATCCAACCCTCTGCAAGCCAGGAGCCTCCAGGGCTGTTCCTAAAGGCAGGAAGGCTCAGAGCTGCCAGCTCCTGCCTGCTGTGCCTCGGCCAAGCCCCAGCCAGCAGCTGCTCACAGAGGAGCTTTGCCATCACAGCCAGAGGATCAGATCCTTCCAGGAACAAGGAATGGCTTCCAACGAGCACAACCACAACTCAGAGGAGCTTTGTGGCTGGAGATGTCAGAGCCCAGAGGCCATGTGTGCTCTGCAGCTCTCCTCTTTGGAAGGGAGCAGGGATGCTGGCAGCTGCCACCCAGCCTGCTGCTCCCCTGGAGCTGCTCCGTGCCAGGAGGGGAGCATGGACCCCCCCTGCTGACACAGCCCAGCCAGGCTGGGCACAGGTCTGCTGCCCTCAGCCTCGGAGGGTGTCCTGCCTCCTGGCCATCAGCTGGGGCTGAGGGCCTCAGGGAGAAGCCTGGACCTGTGCAGCCCCCAAAACAGCATCCAAAGTCTTCAGAGGAAGTGTGCAGGCAGAGACACTTTCACACCTCTGCACTCCAGACCACAGCCTGCCCAGAGCCCAGGAGGTGCAAGGAGTGAGGTTGTTGTAGTCCTCTCTCAGGTGGAAATGGAGGAGCCAGTGGCACAGGGAGCATCTCACACCTGGCAGGTGCCAGTGGGACCTTGGTACCCAGGGGTTGGGCATTTTGAGCTCCAAACAGGTTTTCTGTGATCTCATGAGTTGAAGCTGAGAGTTAATTTCAGCTCTCCAAACCCCTGGAGCATCATCCTTCTATCATGGAATGTGTGGCCATGACACTTGGGGACATGGTTTGGTGGCCAAGGTGGTGCTGGGCTGATGGGTGGACTGGATGGTCTCAGAGGTCTGTCCCAACCCAAACAATTCTCTCATTCTATCAACTGCAGTTGGCTCTCTGGGTGCAGCTGCACCTTGTGCTTGATGGAGGTGGAAGTCTTCTTCCCTTCTGCAGAGCAGGATCTGCTCAGGAAGGGGTCAGCAGCCAACAGGATCAGCTGGAAAGTCACCTTTTGGGGAGCTCTGTGTCCCCCCTGTGCCATCAGAGCTGTATGCCCACTGCTGCCAGCTGCAGTCATCCCAATCCAAATGCTCTGCTCCATCTGGAGAGGAGAAGGCTGAGAGGGATCTGATCAATGTCTATCAATAGCTGAGGGCTGGGGGTCAGGAGGGAGGGGACAGGGACAGGCTCTGCTCAGTTGTGTCCTGGGATAGGCCAAGGGACAATGGATGGAAACTGCAGCACAGGAGGTTCCACCTCAACAGGAGGAGGAACTTCTGCACTGTGAGGGTCCCAGAGCACTGGAACAGGCTGCCCAGAGAGGTTGTGGAGTCTCCTTCTCTGGAGCCTTTCCAGCCCTGTCTGGATGTGTTCCTGTGTGACCTGTGCTGGATCCTATGGTCCTGCTCTGGCAGGGGGTTGGCCTTGAAGATCTCCAGAGGTTCCTTCCAACCCCTAACACCCTGTGAGCTGTGATCCCGGGATCTGTGATCCTGGGATCTGCTGTGAACCTGGAAAGGGGAAAGGCTTTTGCACCATGGGCTGAGAGGTGGCTCCAGCTCCCAGGCCCAGGATGAATTTTCCTTCTGTGTCATCTCAGGTCAGGGTGAGGAGAAGTGCTGCTGCCTCAGGCTGCACAGAGGATTGCACCACAGCTTGTCCTGAAAAGTCAAACCCTTGAAGTCCTCCCTGAGCTGGGACTGCCTCCCAAGCCTGCTTTGGAGTTGTTTGTCTTTCTGGAATGTTTAATTAGAATGAACTGAAATTCCAAACCCAGAGGTCAAGCTGAACTACAGAAGAGAGGAATTTTTTTCTCCTGTGGGAATGTCAAAACTTTCCATTTTGCCAAATTCACAACTCTTCCCAGTTCTTTTCTTTTTCATTTTTTTTCTCTCTTCTTACTCAACAAATTAACCAAACCCAACCTTCTCTTAAGACAAGAGGCACTTTTGGACAAGTCAGCATTTTCCAGTGGGAAAAAAAGAAAAAAAAGTACAATTCATCCCCAAATTCCTACTCTGCTTCCATCCTGGCTTCTCATCTCTGTGCCTCTCTTCTGCTACATTCCCAGGAACTGTGAGCCTCGATGGATTAATTAAAATGGGCAAGGAGACAAAGTCAGGAACAGCTCCAGCCTGAGCAGGAAGCTTTCCTCAGGTTCAGAGACAGAGAATCTCAGCATGGCAGGGTTGGAAGGGACCTCAGAGATGATTGAGTGCAATCCCCCTGCCAGAGCAGCATCAGCCAGGGCAGGGCACACAGAACACATCCAGGGGGGGCTTGAAAGTCTCCAGAGAAGGAGACTCCACAACCTCTCTGGCAGCCTGCTCCAGGCCTCCAGCACCCTCACACTGAAGAAGTTTCTCCTCATGTTGAGGTGGAACCTCCTGGGCTCCAGCTTGTGTCCATTCCCCCTTGGGCTTTCCCAGGACACCACTGCAAAGCTGTTGAGAACATTTCTCTGTTTGCTTATTTCTGCCAGGCTGAAGTTGAGAAACCTTCAAGGTGCAGTGTCCACAGGGAAGGTTCTCTTCTGCCCCAGCACGAGATTTTGGTTTAGAAGGGACCTCAAAGTTCATCCAGTTCCAACCCCTGCCATGGGCAGGGACACCTCCCACCAGCCCAGCTTGCTCAAGGCCTCATCCAACCTGGTCCTGAACACCTCCAGGGAGGAGACATCCACAGCCTCCCTGGGCAACCTGTGCCAGTCTCTCCCCAGCCTCACTCTCAAGAATTTCTTCCTCCTCTCCACTCTCAATCTCCCCTCTCCCAGCTCAAAGCCATTGTCCCTCATCCTGGCACTCCCAGCCCTTGTCAAAAGTCCCTCCCCAGCTCTCCTGGAGCCCCTTCAGGTACTGGAAGGCTGCTCTGAGGTCTCCCTGGAGCCTTCTCTTCTCCAGGCTGAACAGCCCCAACTCTCCCAGCCTGTTCCCATAGGGGAGGTTCTCCATCCTCTGCTCATCTTCATGGCCTCCTCTGGACCTGCTCCAACATCTCTGTGTCCTTCCTGTGCTTTGTAGAGCTTTGCAGCAGCTGTTTTACAGCTGCCAGTGGCACCCAAACACGAGAATTATTTCCTCCCTGAGTCCAGTGCCCTGCTTGAGTCAGCCCAGAGTGGGGTGGCAGTGATTTGCCAGGCAGAGGTTCCTGCTCCAGCTCTCCCTCATCCTCACCCACAGCAGGCACAAACCCTGTCCCTTCTGTGAGAGCCTTGGGGGCTGTGCAGAGCTGAGCAGCAGGGCTGGGTGGCAAAGAGTGAGCAGCACAGGGCAGGGCTGAGCTGTGGGACCCTGAGCCTGATCCTGCAGTGCCCTGCAGGGCCAACTTCATTTCCCAGGCTGTCAGCCACCAGCAGAGGCCAAGCTCTCTGCTAGGGTTCAAGACCAATCTGCTAAAGCCTGCAAGGTGCTGGCTGGGCCAGTGCTGGAGAGCAGAGCCCCAGTCACTGCAGCTCCCTGGGGCTGTGGGCAGTGAGTCCCTGGTCCAACAAGGACTTGTCTGCCTTGGCCCTCTGCCCCCTCCCAGTGCCACCTGGCACTGCTTTAAAGGAAGCCCCTGGCGCAAATGAGCCTCCAGCTCCCCAAGGACTCCCACCTTGAGCTGTCTCCTCCAATCAGCTCCCCAAAACACAAACCCTGACACAGGCACCAGGCACAGCCACCTCTGAATGAAGTTGCCATAGTTACTGCTGCCTCCCAGCAGCAGGCTCAGCTCATTAAAATGATTTGAATGGCTACCCTCTAATCAAGGCAGAAGGGGAGGGGAAGGGAGGGGAGGGGAGCCCCAGGACCTGATGGGCTCCCGGCCCTGTGGGGGGAGGATGGCTGCAGAGGGGCTCCAGAGCCCTCATGGATCTGTGAACAAGCTCATGAGGGAGGGGTGCAGGGATGGGGCAGCCCTGGGGGGTGGCAGTGGATGCTCCCCACACTGTGCTGGGGACTCTTGGAGGTAGAGGTGGGCAAGTGATTGTGCCCCTGGACTGGGCACTGGTGAGGCCACACCTGGCATCCTGGGGTCAGTTCTGGGCTCCTCACTCCAAGAAGGACATTGAGGAGCTGGAGCAGGTCCAGAGAAGGGCAACAAAGCTGGGGAAGGGTCTGGAGAACAGGGCTGGGGAGGAGCAGCTGAGGGACATGGGGGAGTGTGGTCCAGCAAAGAGGAGACTGAGAGGAGACCTCATTGCTCTCTACAGCTCCTGAGAGGTGGCTGCAATCATGTGGGGGTTGGGCTCTGCTCCCTAGGATCAGGTGAGAGAAGGAGAGGAAAGGGCCTGAAATTGTGCCAGGGGAGGCTTAGGCTGGAGAGGAGGAAAAATGTCTTTGCTGCAAGAGTGGTCAGGGATTGGCACAGGCTGCCCAGGGAGGTGGTGGAGTCCCCATGCCTGGAGGTGTACCAGAGGGTTGGGTAGAAGGTTGGACTGGAGGATCTCAGAGGCCTTTTCCAACCAACCAAATTCAATGATTCTATGATCTGGCTCTTCTGCCAGGGTCTCCATACCAGCAATGAACACCAATGGTTTCCTCCCTGGCATGGCTGAGGCTGCACTCACAGCCTTACCCTCACACCATGTGCCCACATCTCCAGCTGTGATGCTCTCCCATGCTCTCAGGAAGCCCAGGGGCTGATGCTGGGGGTCTGGCTTCCCACAGAAGACTTGGTGAAACCATTTTAAACTAGAACAGCATAGACTGAGACTGGAGATTAGGAAGAAGTTCTTCACTCTGGGGGTTGTAAGACACTGGAACAGGTTGCCCAGGGAGGCTGTGGCTGTCCCCTCCTTGGAGGTGTTCAGGGCCAGGCTGGATGAGGCCTTGAGCAAGCTGGGCTGATGGGAGGTGTCCCTGCCCATGGCAGGGGTTGGCACTGGATGAGCTTTGAGGTCCCTTCCAACCCAAACCATTCTGTGATTCCCTGAGCTGGAGCCTTCCTCCTGTTTCTGGCTGAAGCCTTCCTCCTGTTTCTGGCTGGAGCCTTCCTCCTGTTTCTGGCTGGAGCCTTCCTCCTGTTTCTAGCTGGAGCCTTCCTCCTGTTTCTAGCTGGAGGCTTCCTCCTCTTTCTATCCATATTTTACAAATTGCTTTTTAATAATGGCAATAAAAAAAAAAATCCCCAAACCATCAGCAACAAAAAAAAACCCAACCCAACCTAACCCAACCCACCCCCAAAGCACAGCATCATTTTATGGATTCACCCAAAACATTCATCCAAAAGAAGGTTTCATACTCTTTTTTTTTTTTTTTTTTTCCTTTCCCTTTTCCTCACACCAAGACAAGGCTGTGAAGAAGTATTTTGGGATTTGGCTTAAACTAAAATAGTTTCAAAGGGGTGAAAAAAGAAAAACTAGAGAAAGCTATTAAAAATATCATGGAATACTACAGGGAAAAAAAAAAAAAGTCCTAAAGATGCTGAAAATATCCTGCTAAAAAAAACAAAAACAAAAACAAAAAAAAAAAAACCAAACAACCAAAGCCACTTCCTTCTGGAGCAATTTTGCTTCACAGAGCAGGTCCTGGTGCTTGCCTGTGGCTGCTCTTCTGCACCCAAAGCTGCAAGACAGTGTGGGTGAGGCTGCTGCTGGCTGGGGATACCTGCAGCAGGAGGAGCCTGGGTGCTCCCAGCTGCCTGCTTGCTGGGAGAGGAAGGATTCCCATCCCCTCAGCCTGTCAGCAAAAGGAAAGCCTCTTCCCTCTGCTCAGCCTGACCAGCTGCTGCCTGCAGCCTGCCTTGGGCTGTGCAGGGTCCTGCTGCCCGAGCTGGGCTTTGCAAGGATCCTATCCCTTCCCATCCCACTCCATCCCAATTTATCCCACCCCGTTCCACTCCATCCCATCCCATTCCACCCACCCCATAACCACTTTACACCCCCCCATTCCACCCTACCCCAGGTCACTGCACCTCATCCCACTTCATCCCACCCCATCCCGCCCTAGTCTACATCATTTCACCCACCCCACCTCATTCCCCCCCACCTCATTCCCCCCTACCTCATTACCCCATCTCTCCCCACCCCACCTAATCCCATCCCATGCCATTCCATGCCATGCCATCCCATCCCACCCCACCCTATCCCATCCCATCCCACCCCATCCCATCCAATTCCATCCCATCCTATCCCACCCCACCCCATCCCATCCCATCCCATCCCATCCCACCTCATCCCATCCCACCCCATCCCATCCCACTCCATCCCATCCCACCCCACCCCACCCCACCCCATCCCATCCCATCCCATCCCATCCCATCCCATCCCATCCCATCCCATCCCATCCCATCTCATCCCTGCCAACCCAGCCCAGTGCCCCCCAGCCGCCTGCCTCCCTGGGCACTGCCATCCCGGCAGGTGGACGTGTGGGGGGAGCTGAGCCTCTGTGAGGTGGGGACAGCTGCTGGCAGCTGCTGAGGAGCCTCCTGAGCCCCTGCCCAGCTCTGGGGTTCAGGTGGAGCTGTCTGGGAGCTGCCTGCCTCAGCCCAGCTCTGCTGCGAGGGATGAGAGAGCTGCTCCTGGGCAGCTTCACCCCAGGGAGCTGAGCTGGCCTTCCTCACCCTCATCTGGCCTTCCTCACCCTGGTCTGGCCTTCCTCACCCTCATCTGGCCTTCCTCACTCTGTCTGTCCCTCCTCACTCTGTCTGCCCTTCCTCATTCTGGTCTGTCTATCCTCACCCTCATCTGTCCTTCCTCACCCTGGTCTGTCCTTCCTCACCCTCATCTGTCCTTCCTCACTCAAGTCTGCCCTTCCCCATCCTTCTCTGCCCTTCCTCACCCTGCCCTGCCCCTCCTCACCCAGAGGCTGCAGCCTCAGGCCAGGCCACCTCACTGTCCCCTGTGTCCCTTGAGCTGTTCCAAGCAGCTGCAGCATCTCCACCGACCTCCCCCTGCCGTTCCCCTCCCCCGGCACCGAGCCCACCAGCAGTGATTCCCAGGCTGCTGCGAGGACTCCTCCACTCCCCAGGGCTGTCTGCAGAGCCCTCCCCTCCCGGGAGGCAGGGG
This sequence comes from Indicator indicator, assembly GCF_027791375.1. NCBI lineage: Eukaryota > Metazoa > Chordata > Aves > Piciformes > Indicatoridae > Indicator > Indicator indicator. The sequence goes on along the minus strand of NC_072042.1, from coordinate 44,657 downwards.
CCTGCACCCCTGGCTGTGCAGAGAGCTCTCAGGGTGCAGGGATCATCTTTTACTCTTCAGCACCAATAATTTATTACATTAAAATAACGGCTTTAAAAAATGACTACTTTGGGAATAATTCAGGCTCGCCTGCGGAGGCATTTTTCAAAGTGCCATAATAGGCACTTAGGAATGGGTGGTTATTTTTATTCTCCCAGCCTGTCAAGAAGCTGATGGATCGAATTGGCTGATGACAAGGCAGCAGAGTGCTCCTGGGGGGAGGCCACAGCGTGAGCGCCGAGCCCGTGACAGGCGAGCAGCCAGCTCGGGGCACAGGCACCTCCCCAGCAGCCTCCTGGCCCCTCCTCCACCCCGGGCGGACCTGGGGCAGTGAGGGACGAGTGGGCTGCAAGCAGAGAGCAGCAGCCCCTGCCCAGCAGATCCCTGCCCTGCTGTCTACAGTTCCCTCCTCTGCTTGCCTACAGCTCCCTGCTCTGCTTGTCTACAGCTCCCTGCCCTGCTTGTCTACAGCTCCCTCCTCTGCTTGTCTACAGCTCCCTCCTCTGCTTGTCTACAGCTCCCTCCTCTGCTTGTCTACAGCTCCCTCCTCTGCTTGTCTGCAGCTCCCTGCCCTGCTTGTCTACAGCTCTCTCCTCTGCTTGTCTACAGCTCCCTGCCCTGCTTGTCTACAGCTCCCTCCTCTGCTTGTCTACAGCTCCCTCCTCTGCTTGTCTACAGCTCTCTCCTCTGCTTGTCTACAGCTCCCTCCTCTGCTTGTCTACAGCTCCCTCCTCTGCTTGTCTGCAGCTCCCTGCCCTGCTTGTCTACAGCTCTCTCCTCTGCTTGTCTACAGCTCGCTGCCCTGCTTGTCTACAGCTCCCTCCTCTGCTTGTCTACAGCTCCCTGCCCTGCTTGTCTACAGCTCCCTCCTCTGCTTGTCTACAGCTCCCTCCTCTGCTTGTCTGCAGCTCCTGCCCTGCTTGTCTACAGCTCCTCCTCTGCTTGTCTACAGCTCCCTGCCCTGCTTGTCTACAGCTCCCTCCTCTGCTTGTCTACAGCTCTCTCCTCTGCTTGTCTACAGCTCGCTGCCCTGCTTGTCTACAGCTCCCTCCTCTGCTTGTCTACAGCTCCCTGCCCTGCTTGTCTACAGCTCCCTCCTCTGCTTGTCTACAGCTCCCTGCCCTGATTGTCTACAGCTCCCTGCCCTGCTTGTCTGCAGCTCCCTCCTCTGCTTGTCTGCAGCTCCCTGCCCTGCTTGTCTACAGCTCCCTCCTCTGCTTGTCTACAGCTCCCTGCCCTGATTGTCTGCAGCTCCCTGCCCTGCTTGTCTACAGCTCCCTCCTCTGCTTGTCTGCAGCTCCCTGCCCTGCTTGTCTACAGCTCCCTCCTCTGCTTGTCTACAGCTCCCTGCCCTGCTTGTCTACAGCTCCCTCCTCTGCTTGTCTACAGCTCCCTGCCCTGCTTGTCTACAGCTCCCTCCTCTGCTTGTCTACAGCTCCCTGCCCTGCTTGTCTACAGCTCCCTCCTCTGCTTGTCTACAGCTCCCTCCTCTGCTTGTCTACAGCTCTCTGCCCTGCTTGTCTACAGCTCCCTCCTCTGCTTGTCTACAGCTCCCTGCCCTGCTTGTCTACAGCTCCCTCCTCTGCTTGTCTACAGCTCTCTCCTCTGCTTGTCTACAGCTCCCTCCTCTGCTTGTCTACAGCTCTCTGCCCTGCTTGTCTACAGCTCCCTCCTCTGCTTGTCTACAGCTCTCTCCTCTGCTTGTCTACAGCTCTCTGCCCTGCTTGTCCACAGCTCCCTCCTCTGCTTGTCTACAGCTCTCTCCTCTGCTTGTCTACAGCTCCTCCTCTGCTTGTCTACAGCTCTCCTCTCCTCTGCTTGTCTACAGCTCCCTCCTCTGCTTGTCTACAGCTCCTCTCCTCCTCTGCTTGTCTACAGCTCCCTCCTCTGCTTGTCTACAGCTCTCTGCCTCTGCTTGTCTACAGCTCCCTCCTCTGCTTGTCTACAGCTCCTCCCTGCTTGTCTACAGCTCCTCCTCTGCTTGTCTACAGCTCCCTCCTCTGCTTGTCTACAGCTCTCTCCTCTGCTTGTCTACAGCTCCCTCCTCTGCTTGTCTACAGCTCTCCTCCTCTGCTTGTCTACAGCTCCCTCCTCTGCTTGTCTACAGCTCTCTCCTCTGCTTGTCTACAGCTCCCTCCTCTGCTTGTCTACAGCTCCCTCTGCTTGTCTACAGCTCCCTCCTCTGCTTGTCTACAGCTCCCTCCTCTGCTTGTCTACAGCTCTCTCCTCTGCTTGTCTACAGCTCCCTCCTCTGCTTGTCTACAGCTCTCTCCTCTGCTTGTCTACAGCTCTCTCCTCTGCTTGTCTACAGCTCTCTCCTCTGCTTGTCTACAGCTCCCTCCTCTGCTTGTCTACAGCTCTCTCCTCTGCTTGTCTACAGCTCTCTCCTCTGCTTGTCTACAGCTCTCTCCTCTGCTTGTCTACAGCTCTCTCCTCTGCTTGTCTACAGCTCCCTGCCCTGCTTGTCTACAGCTCCCTCCTCTGCTTGTCTACAGCTCTCTCCTCTGCTTGTCTACAGCTCCCTCCTCTGCTTGTCTACAGCTCCCTCCTCTGCTTGTCTACAGCTCTCTCCTCTGCTTGTCTACAGCTCTCTCCTCTGCTTGTCTACAGCTCCCTGCCCTGCTTGTCTACAGCTCCCTCCTCTGCTTGTCTACAGCTCCCTCCTGCAGCAGGGAGCAACATCTGCTGTGCCCTTCTTCATCCAGCCAGCTGGAATCCCTCCTCTTAGGGTCATAGATTCACAGATGGGATCTCAAGGATCATAGAATCATAGATCAAGGATCACCCAGTCCAATCTTTCAGCGTAAGAAGATAGTTTCCCACATCCCCATCCCTCTGCTAGGAGGGTGAGTGTGGGTGTAGGAAACTATCACAGAAGGCATTGGGTTGGAAGGGACCCTCCAAGAGCATCTTGTCCAACCCCCTGCAGGCAGCAGGAACACCTCCAGCTGGAGCAGGCTGCCCAGGTAGACACACTGAGTTTGACCTTGAATGTCTCCAGGGATGGGGCCTCCACCACCTCCCTGGGCAGCCTGTTCCAGTGTCTCCCCAGCCTCACTCTGCAGAACTTCCTCCTGAGGTCCAACCTAACTCTGCCCTGCTCCAGTTCCAAACCATTGCCTCTCATCCCACAGCCCCTTCTGAGCAGTCCCTCCCCAGCCTGTCTGGAGGTCCCCTGCAGATATTGAAATGCAGCTCTGAGGTGTCCCTGGAGCCTTCTCTTCTCCAGGCTGAACATCCCCAGCTCTCCCATCTGTTTTCATAGCAGAGGTTCTCCATCCCTCTGATCACCTTCCTGGCCTCCTCTGGACCCTCTCCATCAGCTCCATGTCCTCTTTGTGCTGGGGTCCCACAGCTGGCCCCAGCCCTGCAGGTGAGGTCTCCCCAGAGCAGAGCAGAGGGGCAGGATCCTCTCTCTCCAGCTCTGGCCACACTGCTTTGGATGCAGCCCAGGCTGCCCTTGGCCTTCTGTGCTGCCAGTGCCCATTGCTGGCTCCTGCCCAGCTTCTCACCCCCTGGCACCCCCTAATGTCCAACCTAAACCTCCCCTGGTGCAACCTGAGGCCATTCCCTCTCATCCTATCACTTGTCACTGGGAAGAAAGACCAAGAAGTTATGGGATCTGAGCTCCTCCAGTCCTGTTTTCCACCCTGCTGACCAGGGTGGCCATTCAGTCCCACCAGCAGTGGGGATCTCCAGAGAGGGCACTGGGGGCACATGGTGATGGCTTCCACACGTGGGACTGCTCAGGCTGCACACATCCTGCTGCCAGCTGAAGCTCCTGCTCAGCTGCCTCAGCTCCTTCCAGCTCTTCCAAGCTAAGCTCCAGCCCCTGACTGGAAGAGGGGTGCCAGCTGTGGGCAGCTGCTCAGAGCAGTCCCTCTGTGCTGCTTAGGCTGCCCTTGTGCCTGCTGCTTCAGCCTGCCAGCACCTGGCATGCCCTTGGAGAAAGGCAAAGGAACATTACTGGGAATTCCAGAGCATCAAAGGTGCAGCACATTCCTCTTCCACAGTTTCCTGCTTGCAGTTTGAAAGCTCTCCTGGTGCTCCTGAATTGATCCTCTACTCCTGAGGGGCTAGGAAGATTGCAGGCTGATAGAATGACAGAATTGTTTGGGTTGGAAAAGGCCTCTGAGCTCATTCAGCTCATCTGAGCTCATCAACCAAGTCTTCTGTGGGAAGCCAACATCAGCCCCTGGGCTTCCTGAGAGCATGGGAGAGCATCACAGCTGGAGATGTGGGCACATGGTGTGAGGGTAAGGCTGTGAGTGCAGCCTCAGCCATGCCAAGGAGGAAACCATTGGTGTTCATTGCTGGTATGGAGACCCTGGCAGAAGAGCCAGATCACAGAATCATTGAATTTGGTTGGTTGGAAAAGGCCTCTGAGATCCTCCAGTCCAACCTTCTACCCAGCCCCACCATGGCCACCAAACCCTGGCCCCAAGTGCCATGGCCACAGGCTTCTGGAACACCTCCAGGGATGGGGACTCCACCACCTCCCTGGGCAGCCTGTGCCAGTCCCTGACCACTCTTGCAGCAAAGACATTTTTTCCTCATCTCCAATCTAACCTTCCCCTGGCACAATTTCAGGCCATTTCCTCTCCTTCTATCACCTGAGACTATGGAGCAGAGCCCAACCCCCACCTGACTGCAGCCTCCTCTCAGGGAGCTGTAGAGAGCAATGAGGTCTCCCTCAGCCTCCTCTTCTCCAGGCTGAACACCCCCAGCTCCCTCAGCTGCTCCTCCCCAGCCCTGTTCTCCAGACCCTTCCCCAGCTTTGTTGCCCTTCTCTGGACCTGCTCCAGCCCCTCCACTTCTCCTTCCCAATCTGCTTTTGTGTTTTCAGCAAGATCCTCTCCCCAGGGCCAAGAGGGTGCTGTGCTCTTAAGCCTTAGCAACCCCTCTGCCTCTGCACGTGTCAGCAGTGGTGCTGCCCAGGGCTCAGCACTGGGACCACTTCTCTTTAATATCAGAATCAGTGCTCTGGGGGAGGGCACTGAGGCTCCCTCAGTCAGTCTGAAGGTGACACTAAACTGGGTGGCTGTGGTGATCTGCTGGAGGGCAGGAAGGCTCTGCAGAGGGACCTGGCCAGGCTGGATCCATGAGCTGAGGTCAGCTCTGTGCCAAGTGCTGAGTGCTGCCCTTGGGTCACAACAGCCCCAGAAAGGCTCCAGGCTGGGGGCAGAGTGGCTGGAAACTGCCAAGCAGAGAAGGGCCTGGGGGTGCTGGTTGACAGCAGCTGAAGATGAGCCAAGGAGTGCCCAGCTGGGCAAGAAGGGCACCAGCAGCCTGGCCTGGATCAGCAGTGGTGTGGCCAGCAGGAGCAGGGTGGTGGTGTCCCTGTACCGGGCACTGGTGAGGCCACAGCTCAAACCCTGGGGTCAGTTTTGGGCCCCTCACTCTAAGAAGGACACTGAGGGGCTGGAGCAGGTCCAGAGACCTATCAAGGTGCCTGGAGAAAGTGATTCCCCTTCCCTGACTGCAGAAGTGTGCTTCCAGACCCCACTTCCCTGACCCTCAGGAGCTCAAAGGTGGGGAGATGGCTCCAGGGTGAAGCCCCAGCAGAGCTTCCCTCCTTGGGCACAGCATCACAGCACCCTGGCTGCAGCTCTTCCATGGGTTAAGTCTCCCTTTGCTTCCAGCCTTCAAGACATCTCCTCTGTTCTGGAAAGCTCTTTGCTGGCACAATATTTCAGCCTCTCCTTGAAGCAGAGCCCAGGAGCTGTTCTCTCTCCACATGCTGGCTGAACAAATGGGGGGGAGGGGGCTGAGCCCCTGGACTTTCATCTGCTCATGGGAAGGGCTTGAGGCATCCTGAGGTAATCCACAGCTGCAGGCCACCACCAGGTCCTCAGTCACAATAACCCCAGGAGGTGACAACCTGCTGCACCAGCCAGGGCACAGAGAGCTCTCCATGCTCTGAGTGAGCCACAGCAGAGGAACATCACACACTGCATGGCCTCCTGCAAGGCCTCTGCTGAGGCTGGGGCTAAGCCATGGCCCTCAGCACCACAGCTCTGCCTCTTGGAAACACCTCCAGGGATGGGGATTCAAGCACCTCCCTGGGCAGCCTGTGCTAGGCTCTGAGAACCCTTCCAGGGAAGAACTTTCTTCTGATGTCCAACCTAAGCCTCCCCTGATGCAACCTGAGGCCATTTCCTTTTCTTCCTTAGGAGAAGAGCCCAACCCCCAGCTTGCTCCCACCTCCTTTCAGGCAGTTGCAGAGGGCCAGTCCCCTCATTCTCCTTTTCTCTGGAAGTTGGGGATCTAGGATTGCTCTCTTGGATGTCCTTGCTGGCTCCCTGGGCTGTGCAGAGCTCCATGGCCTTGGGCTGCTGGAGCCTGGGGGATGCTGTGTGCTCAGGAGGCTGGCACCATAGCTGGTGGCACCATAGCTGATGTGAAGGGCACAGCACAGCTCTGCCCATGGCTCCTCTCAGTCTGCAAGCCCAGGAGCAGCTCTGGAGATGTTTTACTGCCTTTTCTCCAGCAATGTGCTGTTCTGATGGACCTGCACCACAGAGCCATCGATCAGGACTGCTCAGCCAAGCAACAACAGGATCTGGGAGGAAGCTGCAGACCAGCACTGCTGCCCAGCTTCCTGCCTTTGCCTGAGGCTTTCTACTGAGCAGGAGCCTCTCTGCTCATGCCTCAGAACTGCTCTCCTGGCTGCCACCCTGCTCAGAGAGGTTCTTCTTACTGCGTCCAGTTCTGGAACCTCTATTACAAGAGAGCTATGGACATGCTGGAAGGTGTCCAGAGAAGGGCCACAAGGATGAGCAGAGGGCTGGAGCTGCTCTGCTCTGGAGACAGCCTGAGAGAGTTGGGGTTGTGCAGTCTGGAGAGGAGAAGGCTCTGAGGAGACCTTCTTGTGGCCTTCCAGGATCTGAAGGGGGCTACAAGAAAGCTGGGGAGGGACTTTTGAGGCTATCAGGGAGTGATAGGACTGGGGGGAATGGAATAAAGCTGGAAGTGGGGAGATTCAGACTGGATGTGAGGAAGAAGTTCTTCCCCATGAGAGTGGTGAGAGCCTGGAATGGGTTGTCCAGGGAGGTGGTTGAGGCTCCATCCCTGGAGGTGTTTGCAGCCAGGCTGGATGAGGCTCTGGCCAGCCTGCTGTAGTGTGAGGTGTCCCTGCCCATGGCAGGGGGGTTGGAACTGGCTGAGCCTTGAGGTCCCTTCCAACCCTGACTGATTCTATGATTCTATGATTCTTCATCTCCAGAATCCTCAAGAGGGTATTTGGATCCCCATCCCTGGAGGTGTTGAAAAGAGGCAGAGATGTGGTGCTGAGGGCCCTGGTTTAGCCCCAGGCTGGTGGAGTTGGAGGCTGGTTGGGCTGGATGAGTAGGAAGGACTTTTCCAGCCCATATGATTCATCTGGGCTGGAGAGGGTGGCCAGCACAGTGACTAAGACAAGGCTTGGTGCAGGAACACCTCTGGTGTCAGGCACCTGAAGGAGGCAGGGAAGGTTTGGTGTGCTGGGAAGCTTTGGTGTGCAGGGAAGCTCTGGTGTGCAGGGAAGCTCTGGTGTGCAGGGAAGGTTTGGTGTGCAGGGAAGGTTCTGGTGTGCAGGGAAGGTTTGGTGTGCTGGGAAGCTCTGGTGTGCAGGGAAGCTCTGGTGTGCAGGGAAGGTTTGGTGTGCTGGGAAGGTTTGGTGTGCAGGGAAGCTCTGGTGTGCAGGGAAGCTCTGGTGTGCAGGGAAGGTTTGGTGTGCAGGGAAGCTCTGGTGTGCTGGGAAGGTTTGGTGTGCAGGGAAGCTCTGGTGTGCAGGGAAGCTCTGGTGTGCAGGGAAGCTCTGGTGTGCTGGGAAGCTCTGGTGTGCAGGGAAGGTTTGGTGTGCAGGGAAGGTTTGGTGTGCAGGGAAGCTCTGGTGTGCTGGGAAGGTTTGGTGTGCTGGGAAGCTTTGGTGTGCAGGGAAGCTCTGGTGTGCAGGGAAGCTCTGGTGTGCAGGGAAGCTCTGGTGTGCTGGGAAGCTCTGGTGTGCAGGGAAGCTCTGGTGTGCTGGGAAGCTCTGGTGTGCAGGGAAGCTCTGGTGTGCAGGGAAGGTTTGGTGTGCAGGGAAGGTTTGGTGTGCAGGGAAGCTCTGGTGTGCTGGGAAGCTTTGGTGTGCAGGGAAGCTCTGGTGTGCAGGGAAGCTCTGGTGTGCAGGGAAGCTCTGGTGTGCAGGGAAGGTTTGGTGTGCAGGGAAGCTCTGGTGTGCTGGGAAGCTCTGGTGTGCAGGGAAGCTCTGGTGTGCAGGGAAGCTCTGGTGTGCAGCTGCTCTTCCCCAGGGTGGCAGAGCTTTGGTCTCACACAGTGAAGCAGCTCTGCCCCATGCCCACTGAGCATGTCCTGCAGTGACCCTCTCAGCCCCCACAGCATGGACACAGCAAAGCCAGGAGGTGGAGAGAATCTAAACCAGCAAAACTCCACTGTAATGAGGCTCTCCAAAGCAAGCAGAGGCCAAAGGTGAGCGTTGGTGTAATTGGACATGCCCTGAGAGCAGGCTGGCAGGGGGGGTGAAGGCTGCAGGTCAGGAGCAGCAGCTTGGGTGTGCTGCTGGCTCCCCTCCCTTCTCTGCAGGTTAGCAGGGAAAGCAGAGAGCATCATCCAGGCTGCTCTGCAGGGAAACAGCCTCCCAGAGCCTTTCCTGGGGAGGGCAGGGGTGGTAGGAAAGTCCCAGCAGATGCAGCAACAGCAGTTGTGGTGTTTCCCTACCTTAACCCAAGCTGTTGTTCCTGAGCATCGTGGGACTGTGGAAGGTTTGGAGTGGGGGAAGAGCAGCAGAGAGTTCCTGAGCTGTCAGATCTGCCTCTGGCTCCTGATACCACCCTGGGCACCTCTCCTGCCAGCTCTGGGAGGCAGCAGGGTAGAGATCATGGAGCACAGTGTGGCCAGCAGGAGCAGGGCAGGGATTGCTGCCCCTTTACTCAGCACTGCTGAGGCCACATCTCAAACCCTGGGGTTGGTTTTGGGCCCCTCACAACAAGAAGGGTGCTGAGTGCTGCTTGGCCAGAGATGCTGGGGGGAAGCCTGCACCCTGCCTGGTACCCAGTGCAGCTGGGCTGGGGCCTGTCCTGGCTCTGGCTGGGGCAGAGTTAATTTTCTTCCCAGCAGCTGGTGCAGTGCTGTGGGCTGGATCTGGGATGAGCTGCTGCTGACAGCCTGATGTTTGAGTTGTTGCTGTCATGGTTGTACTAAAGCCAGGATTTTCCAGCTTTTTTGTGTTTGTTTTTTTTTTTTTTTTTCTTTGCCAGCAAGAAGCTGGAGGGGCAGCAGGAGCTGGGACAGAGCCAGGAGAGATGACCCCAGCTGAGCACAGGGCTCCACAGATTCACAGAATGCTTTAGAATCACAGAATTGTCAGGGCTGGAAGGGACCTCAAGGCTCAGCCAGTTCCAACCCCCCTGCCATAGGCAGGGACACCTCACACCACAGCAGGTTGCTCACAGCCACATCCAGCCTGGCTGCAAAAACCTCCAGGGATGAGGCTTCCACCACCTCCCTGGGCAGCCTTGCCAGTCTCTCACCACCCTCATGGGGAAGAATTTCATCCAATTCATAACATCCAATCTGAATCTCCCCACTTCTAGTTCTGCTCCATCCCCCCCAGTCCTATCACTCCCTGACACCCTCAAAAGTCCCTCCCCAGCTTTCTTGTAGCCCCCTGCAGATACTGGAAGGCCACAAGAAGGTCTCCTTGGAGCCTTCTCCTCTCCAGACTGAAGAAGGTTTAGGTTGGAAGGGACCTTAGAGCTCCTCCAGTTCCAACTCCCCTGCCATGGGCAGGGACACCTCCCACCAGCACAGCTTGCTCAAGGCCTCATCTGTATATCCCAGACCATATTCCTCATATCCCAGGCCATAAGAAGTCATTCTCAGTATATAAACTGGGGGGGACTGGGGTGTACCACTGCCTGGGGCCTGGCTGAGCACCAGTCCCTGGATGCTGAGCAGCAGTCCCTGGATGCTCAGCAGCATGCTGTCCCTGGGTGCTGGGCAGCTGTGCTGGGCATCCCTTCTTTGCCTCCCATTCTACTCTCTCCCTTCCCCTTGTTGTCCTCTCCCTCCCTTCTGCTCTCTCCCCTCCCTTTCTGTCCTCTCCCTTCCCCTTGCTGTCCTCTCCCCTCCCCTTCTGTCCTCTCCCCTCCCCTTCTGCTCTCTCCCCTCCCCTTCTGCTCTTTCCCCTCCCCTTTTGTCCTCTCCCTTCCCCTTGCTGTCCTCTCCTTCCCTTCTGTCCTCTCCCTTCCCCTTGCTGTCCTCTCCCCTCCCCTTCTGTCCTCTCCCCTCCCTTCTGTCCTCTCCCTTCCCTTGCTGTCCTCTCCCTCCCTTCTGCTCTCTCCTTCCCTTCTGCTCTCTCCCTTCCCTTCTGTCCTCTCCCTTCCCCTTGCTGTCCTCTCCCCTCCCCTTCTGTCCTCTCCCTTCCCCTTGCTGTCCTCTCCCCTCCCCTTCTGCTCTCTCCCCTCCCTTTCTGTCCTCTCCCCTCCCCTTGCTGTCATGCTGCTGTTGTCATTATTGATCTCCCTTTCAGTCTCTGATCTCACCCTGGGAGCTGTGCTGGTGTTCCAACCCCCTCCCCACCCCTCCAAGGGCAGGGGGGGCACTGCTCTGGGACAAAATTGGAAGCAGAGGAATCAGCTGCTGGGTTGAGCACCTCCAGCCTGCAGGACAGTCCCAGCTCTGAGGGTCAGGAGGGGAAAGCTTTGCTGGCTGCTGTGCACCCAAATGGGCAGCAGCCCCTGGGTGGGGACTCTGTGTCAGAGCTGTCACCCCTGATGGTCTCTGGGTCCCCTTCCCTTTCCACCACCCCTGTGGAGTGACCTTTCTTGCCCAGGTCCTTTGGCTCCAGCTTGAGCAGTGCTCTGTGATGGGACACTGGAAGGGGCTCTGCTGTTCTCCACCCTTGGACACCAAGCTGAGCCATCTGGGCTCAGGAAGTCTCACAGCTCATCCTCTTTACAAAGCCAGGGAGCAGCTGGGGAAGGAGGAGGTTTGAAGGTGGTCCAGATGACCTCTCCCCTCGATGGTTTGGTGTCATCAGACCATTGCTTATCTGAAGGCCCTCAGGAGGCTCTGATGCCAGGAGGATGCTTAGGGGACTTCAGCATCTCCCCTGTGGAGAGAGGCTGAGAGCCCTGGGGCTGGTTAGCCTGGAGAAGAGAAGGCTGAGAGGGATCTGATCAATGTCCATCAATAGCTGAGGGGTGGGGGGCAAGGGGAGGGGGCCAGGCTCTTCTGGGTGGTGCATAGCAATAAGCCACCAATGGAGACAAACTGGAACATAGAAGGTTTCAGCTCAACATGAGGAGAAACTTTGCCCTGGAGCAGGCTGCCCAGAGAGGTTGTGGAGTCTCCTTCTCTGGAGACTTTCCAGCCCCACCTGGATGTGTTCCTGTGCAGACTCCCCTGGGTGACCCTGCTCTGGATGATGTTTGAAGGTCCCTTCCAACCTCTAATGTTCTGTGATCCTATGATCCTGTGCTCCTCCCTTCTCTGTCTCTGCACCTGGCTAGACACAGCAGCTGCTGCTGGGTGGCTGCAGTGTCCTTCAGCTGGGAGTGTCCCCACGAGGTCTGCCCCTGGTACCCTCTTTAATTAGGAGCTGAAGCAGAGACTTCATCTCCCCAGGGAGCCTGCAGGCTGTGCAGGGGATGGTGACACCTCCCTGCCTGCCTCTGGAGCCAAGGAGGACTTGGACAGCTTGGAGACAGCTGATGGCATTTGCACTCCTGCCTGCTCAGCTGGACCTGCCCAGGACACAGGGGAGGTAGCTCCCAGAGCAGCAGCACCCTAGGGGATGGCACTGCCAGTCCCCCTGCCCAGCTCCTTTCTTTTGTTGCCACTTCTCAGCCTCTCCATCTCCAGCCTCCATTAGTGTGAGCGGCTTCATGCTTCCCTCTAGTGGTCCCAGGTCCCCTCCAGAAGCACTCCAACACCTCCCCAGCCCTCCCCATCTCCCTGTGCCCCCCTCCAGAAGCACTCCAACACCTCCCCAGCCCTCCCCATCTCCCTGTGCCCCCCTCCAGAAGCACTCCAACACCTCCCCAGCCCTCCCCATCTCCCTGTGCTCCCCTCCAGAAGCACTCCAACACCTCCCCAGCCCTCCCCATCTCCCTGAGCTCCCCTCCAGAAGCACTCCAACACCTCTCCATCCCTCACCATCTCCCTGTCCCCTCTGTGTCCCCAGTGCTCTGCTCTGGGCAGTGGTGGGAGCAGAGGGACTCTGGTGCAGGCTGGACTTGAGGAGGGGTCACAGCCAGGGGCAGAGGAGCTCAGCTCCATGCTGGTTTGGGAAGGGTCTCTGATTACCTTGCAGGGGCTTCCTAGAATGGTTTGGGTGGGAAGGGACCTTGGAAGCTCCTTGGGCGCCACAGAACTTCCTTCAGAACAAAATCCTGGGGCTTGGTGTTTAAAATTTGTCACCACCCAGGGGAAGACTTTCTTCCTATTTTTTTTTTCCCCTTGAAAGATTTTGCAGTCTTTGCCAAAATGCTGACTCAGCTCATTTCCTCTACTGGGGCTCCAAATGCTGTCCTCTGCTTGGGGACTGCCCCAGGCAGGTTCCTGGTTTCCCCTTTAAGCACTGTCTATCTGAATTGATCTTCTTCAAGTCCCAGGACTGAGCAAGCCCAGCTTTGGGAAGTGGAGAGTGTTATTGTCACATCCTGCCTGGGCTGCTGAGCTCAGGGCTCAGCTCCTGCTGGCACAGGAAGCACTGACTTGAAGAAACCTCCTCCTGTTCTGCAGAGCTGTTTGGGCTCTCACCTTCTGCACTGAAGGCACAGGGAGCCAGCCCCACGATGGAGGGAACCATCCAGCTGCAGGGGCAAAAGTGATGCAATGAGAGCAGGGCAGGCACAGGCTGCTGCTCCAGTAGGCACAGCTCTGGGTTGGATAAAATAGAGAGAAAAATCCCAGCTCTGGCAGGCTGATGGTTTGTGGTCCCACACCAACAGCAAGACCTCACCACCCACCTCCATCCCTGCAGTGCAAGGAAATCCACAGGCTGAGGTGGTAGAAGGAGGGGAAATGGTCTGAAATTGTGCCAGGGGAGGGTTAGGTTGGAGAGGAGGAAAAATGTCTTTGCTGCAAGAGTGGTCAGGGATTGGCACAGGCTGCCCAGGGAGGTGGTGGAGTCCCCATGCCTGGAGGTGTTCCAGAAACCTGTGGCCATGGCACCTGGGCCAGGGCTTGGTGGCCATGGTGGGGTTGGGTTTGACTCAATGATCTTAGAGGCTTTCTCCAACCCAAACAGTTCTATGATTCCATCTTGTCCTTGTCCCAGCTGTTGAGGGGTTGGTTGCTGGTGGGATTGGATGACCTCAGAGGGCTTTCCCAAGTCAAACAATTCCATGGTTCCAGGAAAAGAGCTTGGCAGCTCCTTGGAACACAGCCAGGAAGGGCCAGGTCAGGTTCAGTGTCACAGAGGGCACTTGCAAGGCTGGGAGGTGCCAGAGGGTTCTCCTGCTGGGTTGTCTTAGTAAAAGCTTCCAATAGCTGAAGGGATCCTGCAGGAAGGCTGCAGAGAGACTTTTCCTGAGGGTGTCTGAGCCAGGCCAAGGGGGAATGATTTGGAGCTGAGGCAGAGCAGGGTTGGACTGGAGCTGAGGAAGAAGTTCTTCAGTGTGAGGGTGGTGAGAGTCTGGCACAGGCTGCCCAGGGAGGCTGTGGCTGCCTCCTGCCTGGGGATGTTCAAGGCAGTGCTGGATGAGGCCTTGGGCAAGCTGTGCTGGTGGGAGGGGTCCCTGCATGTGGCAGGAGGTTGGAGCAGATGAGCTCTGAGGTCCCCTCCAACCTAAGCCATCCTAGAATTCTATGAGTATGAAAATGAAGCAAGTGAAGCAAAATGTGGCCAGGCCCCAGCACTCCAGATCAGCTCTCTGGCCCCATGCTGCCCTTCAGCCCAGTCCAGCAGCACAGCCAGGCTGAGGCTTGCAGCTCTCACTTGGCACAGGAGCAGAGCTGAGGTCAGATCAAAGGAACCACACAGCCCAAACTCCCCTGTGCAGCACAAGGGCAGGGGGGAAGCTCTCCTGTGCACTCCAGTTGCTCTGAGGAGCTGGTCCTCTAGGTGCCATTCCCCTCTCCATCACCAGCAGGATCAAAAGCAAGGGAGAAAATGTGGCTGCAGGCCTGGGCTGGGGTTTAGCAAGGCTGATCATGCCTGCTAATTAACACTGAGAGCACTGAGCTCATCCACATCTCCTCATCTCAGCATTGTCCTTGTCTTGCTACATTACTTTTTGGCAGAGGCCCAGCCAGCACATGAGAGATATTGAGCTGACCTTACAGCAAGGCAATAAAGCACACAGGGAGCATCAACACCCACCCCGAGCCAACAGACCCACAGCACTCAGCCAAGAGCCTCTTGTCAGCTTTGGTGACCTCCACATCTATCTACAGCCCTGGGGGAGGAGGTTGGGAGAGGAAAAGGAAGGCAGAGCCCTGGGAGCCCTGGGCAGGGCTGCAGCCAGCCCTTGGTGCTGGCTCTTCAGGTGGAACAAAAATGCTGTTCCTGGGGGCTTTGGGTGCCTGATCCTCTGATTCTGCTCTTCTGCTCTGCTCTGCTCAGACCCCACCTGCAGCACTGCCTACAGCTCTGGGACACCAGCACAGGAAGGACCTGGAGCTGCTGGAGAGGGTCCAGAGGAGCCATGAAGATGATCAGAGGCTGCAGAACTTCCCCTGTGGGGACAGGCTGAGAGAGTTGGGGGAATTCAGTCTGGAGAAGAGAAGGCTCCAGGGAGACCTTAGAGCAGCCTTCTAGTACCTGAAGGGGCTCCAGAAGAGCTGGGGAGGGACTTGGGACAAGGGCTGGGAGTGCCAGGATGAGGACAATGGCTTTGAGCTGGGAGAGGGGAGATTGAGACTGGAGAGGAGAAAGAAATTCTTGAGAGCGAGGGTGGGGAGAGACTGGCACAGGTTGCCCAGGGAGGCTGTGGCTGTCCCTTCCCTGGAGATGTTCAAGGCCAGACTGGATGAGGCCTTGAGCAAGCTGGGCTGGTGGGAGGTGTCCCTGCCCATGGCAGGGGGTTGGAGCTGGATGAGCTTTAAGGTCCCTTCTAATTCAAGGCACTTTGTGATTCTGTGATACAATGGAGAAGGGACACCAGCAGGAGGTGGAGCTCTGCAGTCCCACACACCATGGACCTTCCTCAGAAATGATGTCCTCATAAACCATGAGGATCACCTCTGTGTCCAGGCTCTGGTGTGCTCATTGCATGGATATTATCTTCACAACCTGGGGCAGGACCTCCTTCTGTGATCTTGTCCCACAAAACATTCTCCCTGGCCACAGCTGGAGGCCCAGGCTGCTGCTGGAGCCACTGGATGGTCACACCAGCAGGAATTCCATGGCTGCTGGCCCTGACAGAGGTGGAGGAGCCAATGGACTCCCTGAGGAGCAAAATCACTCTGAGCCTTGTGAGAGGAAAGCACATTTCTGCTCAAGGAGCTAAAAGCTACCCCAGGCTGGGAGGGGAGCAGCACATGGCCAGGGGGTGGCAGTGGGGACTGCACAGGCAGGAGGTGACTGCTGCCACGTCCCCAGGCCCCTCTGGCTGGTGACAGCACAAGCTGCAGGGTGCAAGTCCAGCAGATGCAAATTTCCTTGGCCCCTGTCAAGTGCTTGCAGGAAGTGCTGCTCACGCCAGCAGCTCCAGCAGGGTCCTGCCCCAGCTCTGACCTCTCCCATCTGGGCCAGTCAGCAGCAGCTCATTAGCCACAGAGCTCAGCTGCTGCCAGGTGTGACAGCAGCCCAAGGTCAGGCTGAGCCAGACACTGGGAAAAGCCTCCTCAGTGCCACGGGGATGTGGCAGCAGTGGTCCCTCTTGAACACTGGCACCAGGATGTCACAGCACTGTCACTGCCACTGCCACCTCAGGAGCAGTGCTGGTGCTGGGGACGTGTGGAGAGGAGGTGCTGGGCTGGGCTGTCACCTCCTGGCTGCACATTTTGGGCCATGGCAGGGTCTGGACACCCAAATTTCCTCTGTGCTGTGCTTCCAATCTCCCCTCTCCCAGCTCAAAGCCATTGTCCCTCATCCTGGCACTCCCAGCCCTTGTCCCAAGTCCCTCCCCAGCTCTCCTGGAGCCCTTCAGGTACTGGAAGGTTGCTCTGAGGTCTCCCTGGAGCCTTCTCTTCTCCAGGCTCAACAGCCCCAACTCTCCCAGCCTGTCCCCACAGGGGAGGTTCTGCAGCCTTCTGATCATCTCTGTGGCCTCCTCTGGACCCTCTCCAGCAGCTCCAGGTCCTTCTTGTGCTGTGTCCCAGAGCTGGAGGCAGTGCTGCAGGTGGGGTCTGAGCAGAGCAGAGCAGAGGGGCAGAATCCCCTCCCTGTGCTGCTGCTCTCCCTGCTCTGGCTGCAGCTCAGCACACAGCTGCCTGCTGGCTGCCAGGGACCACTGCTGGCTCCTGGGGAGTTTGTCACCAACTGACACCCCCAAGGCCTTCTCCTCAAGGCTGCTCTCAGCCACTCCTCACCCAGCCTGGATTTGTGCTTGGGATTGCTCTGACCCAGCTGCAGGAACCTTGCCCTTGGCCTCGTTGAACTTCATGAGGTTGGCTCTTGCTGAACTCAGTTGTTTGCTTTAGGCTTGAGAAGAATTTTTCAGGAAAACAGCTCTGCTTTTTCATCTTTTATTTCTGATTATTTCCTGGATCAATTCACTGCAACTTCACAGGCTTCAACCCAGCTCTGGCTCACCTGCAAGATGTCATTGTCCTGGTATAAAGCCCTGGCCATGTTGTTATTGTCACATTGGCCTTTCATGAAATGAGGGCCAACATGAAGGTGTGATGGGAAATGCCTAATCCTGCATCCTTGGGATTATTAACTGCAAAGGGCTGGCAGCTCCATTTTGTGTCATTTCTATTTCCTCAGCCACCCAGGCTGCTCTCCTTCAATAGCAGGGAACATTTCACAGCATTAGCACAGCTGAGAGCAGCACTGCTGCCAGACACTCTGCCTTTGTCCCCTTTCTGTCTGTTTGTGGCACATTTTATCTGGGTCAAGAGGGGGAAATAAATAAATAAATAAATGAAATGCTCTCTTCTCAGCCCTTCCTGCTGGAGCAGAAGGGCACAGCACCAGTCCCACCAGCACCCCTTGCCAGGCTCCTCACCAGTGAGAAACCTCCAGGAACACAGCCACACCAGGTCCCAGGAGGTGACAACCTGCTGCACCAGCCAGGGCACAGAGAGCTCTCCATGCTCTGAGTGAGCCACAGCAGAGGAACATTTCACACTGCATGGCCTCCTGCAAGGCTTGGAGGACAACCTCTCTGTCTCTTCCCAGCTCTAATGAGAGGCTGACAAAGAATCAGAGAATCACAGAACCATTTAGGTTGGAAAAGACCTTAGAGAGTCCTAAAGTCCCCCCAGCACCCCTTGCCAGGCTCCTCACCAGTGAGAAACCTGCAGGAACACAGCCACACAGCTGCTTTAGAATCAAAGAATTGTTTGGGCTGGATAAGATCTTTCAGCTCACCCACTCCAGCCAGTCTCTAACTCTACCAAGGCTGGGGCTAAGCCATGGCCCTCAGCACCACAGCTCTGCCTCTTGGAAACACCTCCAGGGATGGGGATTCAAGCACCTCCCTGGGCAGCCTGTGCCAGTTCTTGAGAACCCTTTCAGGGAAGAACTTTCTTCTGATGTCCAACCTAAACCTCCCCTGGGGTAAATTGAGGCCCTCTTCTCCTATCACTTTTTTACCTTGGAGAAGAGTCCAACCCTCACATGACTGCAACCTCCTCCCAGGGAGCTGTAGAGAGCAACGAGGTCTCCCTCAGCCTCCTCTTCTCCAGGCTGAACACCCTCAGCTCCCTCTCCCCAGCCCTGTTCTCTAGACCCTTCCCCAGCTTTGTTGCCCTTCTCTGGACCTGCTCCAACCTTCAATGCCCTTTTTGGAGTGAGGAGCCCAAAACTGAACCCAGGATTCAAGGTGTGGCCTCACCAGTGCCAAGTACAGGGCACAATCCCTGCCCTGCTCCTGCTGCCCACACTACTGCTGACAGAAGCCAAACCTGGTCCAGCTTTGTCCTTGTTGAAGAAGGATAAATGTGAAAAACGAGGCAGGAACTGACAGGAAAGGTCTGGGGTGGGAAACAAAGATCTGGGAGCAGCTCTGCAGCAAAACCTCTGTGGCTTAATTGGAGTGCCCAGCTTGGTGGGGAGGAGGGGAGCAGCCTAATGAGATGTGCAAATGCTGCCTGCAGGCACCTCCAGCAAGGCTCAGGAGCTGCACTTTAAGAAAGAGGTGAAGTAGTTGGAGAGTACCCAGAGGATAGCATCAAGAATGATCAGAGGCCTGGAAAGACATCCTCCAAAGGAGGATAGGAAGAGGTGATACAGGTTTGGGTCTGCAGGGATGGAAAGGATTGCTGCAGAAAAGGCATCAGTGTCTTCTTCATGCCTGGGGTGGACAAGGTAGGAAGAAATTGAACTTAAATGGCACCAGAAAGATTCACAGTAGGACCTGGAAACCCTTCTAGCAGGATGGGTTAGGAAGCACTGGGGAAGATTTTCCATCACTCACAGAGTCACAGAACCACAGAACCAACCAGGTTGGAATAGACCTTGGAGATAATCAAGTCCAACCTGTAAGTCTTAGAAGTGAAGGCAACATCTCTCAGGGCTCTCAGCACCATCCCTCCTGCTCTGGTAGCTACATCTGTCACATCTGCCTGGCCCAGAAGGAGCTCTCTGCCTTCCCACAGAGCTGCACCAGAAGCAGGGCATGGCTGAGGTACCACCCACAAGCCACAAGAGGGAAGAGCAGAATGTCCCTGCTTTCCTCACTGGCCAGCAAGCCAAGAGAAATCCAATGGAATAAGCACAAGAAGGAGGCTGGTTTGTGGGCAGAAGCACTGAGAAGGAAATCCACAGAATAAAAGATGGCCAAAAGTCTCCCTGACCCCAGGGTGGGGAAAACAAGACAGCAGAAAGCACATCCCCTGATGTTTGCACCTCCTCCAAATGGGTAGAAAAAGCCTGGGCAGAGCCCTCCTTGCTGACTGCTTCCCTCCCAGGCAGCAGACACAAGCCCACCACTTGCTGACCAGAACCATCAGGCCATAGGGGTAGTATGGAAGCAAATCTCTTACACGTGCAAAGTGATTTCATATGTTTGTTGCTGGAGATGGGGAAAAATTTCTTTGCTGCAAGAGTGGTCAGGGATTGGAACAGGCTGCCCAGAGAGGTGGTGGAGTCCCCATGGCTGGAGGTGTTCCCATGGCAGCTGGGGCCATGGTTTGATAGCCATGGTGGTGCTGGGTTGGTGGCTGGACTGGATGATCTTGGATGATCCAACTCAAACCGTTCTATGATTCTATCATTCTATCATCATTCTATCACTCTATTATTCTATCATTCTGTGATTCTATCATTCTATCACTCTATCATTCTATCATTCCATCATTCTATCACTCTATTGTTCTATTCATTCTGTGATTCTCTCATTCTCTCACTCTATCATTCTCTCACTCTCTATCATTCTCTCATTCTCTCACTCTATCTTTCTCTCACTCTATCATTCTCTCTATCATTCTGTCATTCTCTCACTCTATCATTCTCTCATTCTCTCACTCTCTCATTCTCCCACTCTATCATTCTCTCATTCTCTCACTCTATCTTTCTCTCACTCTATCATTCGCTCATTCTCTCACTCTATCATTCTCTCATTCTCTCATTCTCTCACTCTCTCATTCTCTCACTCTATCATTCTCTCATTCTCTCACTCTCTCATTCTCCCACTCTATCATTCTCTCATTCTCTCACTCTATCTTTCTCTCACTCTATCATTCGCTCATTCTCTCACTCTATCATTCTCTCATTCTCTCACTCTATCATTCTCTCACTCTATCATTCTATCATTCATTCTCTCACTCTCTCATTCTCTCACTCTATCACTCTCTCATTCTCTCACTCTATCATTCTATCATTCTCTCATTCTCTCACTCTCTCATTCTCTCACTCTCTCATTCTCTCACTCTATCTTTCTCTCACTCTATCATTCTCTCTATCATTCATTCTCTCACTCATTCTCTCACTCTATCACTCTCTCATTCTCTCACTCTATCACTCTCTCATTCTCTCACTCATTCTCTCATTCTCTCACTCTCTCACTCTCTCATTCTCTCTATCACTCTCTCATTCTCTCACTCATTCTCTCATTCTCTCACTCTCTCATTCTCTCATTCTCTCACTCTATCTTTCTCTCACTCTATCATTCTCTCTATCATTCATTCTCTCACTCATTCTCTCACTCTATCACTCTCTCATTCTCTCACTCTCTCACTCATTCTCTCACTCTCTCATTCTCTCATTCTCCCACTCTATCATTCTCTCATTCTCTCACTCTATCTTTCTCTCACTCTATCATTCTCTCTATCATTCATTCTCTCACTCTATCATTCTCTCATTCTCTCACTCTCTCACTCATTCTCTCACTCTCTCATTCTCTCATTCTCTCACTCTCTCATTCTCTCACTCTCTCACTCTCTCACTCTATCATTCTCTCATTCTCTCACTCTATCACTCTCTCATTCTCTCACTCTCTCATTCTCTCATTCTCTCACTCTCTCACTCTATCATTCTCTCATTCTCTCACTCTCTCATTCTCTCATTCTCTCACTCTCTCATTCTCTCACTCTCTCATTCTCTCATTCTCTCACTCTCTCATTCTCTCATTCTCTCACTCTATCATTCTCTCATTCTCTCTCTCCCTGTGTCTGCCGTGTGCAACAGAAGATGGAAGCAAATTGCCCACAGCCCACGGCAGGCAACTAAAAGCCCCAAAGCGTTTGGCTGTTGGCAAGAAGCAGCAGCGAGATGGTCCTCGATCGCTGCAGCCTGGAGATGGCGAAGGGGCCAGGTCCCTCCCGGAGCACCTGGGCCGGCTGCCGGCAGCGGCAGCTCCGGAGGCCGCCGGGGAGCGCTGCCTGCCGCCCGGCTGCGTGCGGGTCCCAGGGCGCCCTCTAGTGGCCCTGATCCTAAAGCGTCGCTGGGGAGGAGGGAAGGGTTTGCAGAGCTGCTGGGGCTGAGGTGAACAGGACGTGCAGCTGCTGAGCTCGCCCCAAATCCTCTTCTCCACAAGGAGACTTCCTACGCTCGCGTTCATTGCGTGTGGCACCCAGCTGAGAGGCTGCTTCCTCGTCCTCCACCCCTCTCTTGGTGGCTTGGCTGTGGTGGCTCTGAGAAGCTTCAATTAGCTAGGGCCAAAGAGGGGTCTCAGAGGGCTGGGAGCAGTGAAGGGCTCATCTGCAGCAGCAGGAAAAGGGAATTATTTTACAGTCCAGGCAACATTTCTTCTCCCTCCAGCATGCATTGAAGTTTGACTCAAGCTGACATCTTCCCACTGAAGGAGTCACAGCCACCCCCCACCAGTGATGGAACATAGTCACTGGGAAGCAGCTGTGCTTAGACTGAGGACAATCATCTACCAGTGAGATGACAATTAATGCTGCTAGAGGGAAACAGTTACCCTTTGGGGTGTAAATGGAGTATGAAGAGGCAGAGGAGGAGGCACACACAGCTCCCCCAGGGCTGCTGTGCTGCCTGACCAGGCTGAGCACCCCTGGCCTGCAGAGGTGTGGGGTGGGGAAGTCACCTCCCTTGCAAGAGTCATAAATTGCATTAGGATGGAAGTGACCCTCCAAGGGCATCTTGCAGTCAGCAGGGACAGCTCCAGTTAGATCAGGCTGCTCAGGGCCACGCCAAGTCTGACCTTGACTGTCTCCAGGGATGGAGCCTCCACCACCTCCCTGGGCAGCCTGTTCCAGTGTCTCCCCAGCCTCACTCTGCAGAACTTCCTCCTGAGGTCCAACCTAACTCTGCCCTGCTCCAGTTCCAAACCATTGCCTCTCATCCTATCCCCACAGCCCCTTCTGAACAGTCCCTCCCCAGCCTGCCTGCTCTGAGGCCTCCCTGGAGTCTTCTCCTCTCCAGGCAGAATAGTTGGGGCTTCCCCAGGCTATTGATTCACAGCCTGCTGGGGCTCCAGTCCCACACAAACCCTTCTGCACCTCCAGCCCTTCCACCCCAACCCCTGCACAGCCAAACACAGCTCCCTCCCCACGTCACCTGCTGCAAGGGAGGTGGACAAGCATGGCTGGTGAGGATTCAGCAGGCAGGAAAGGGTTAAATGATCCAATTTGCCTTTTTCCTGAGAACAGCTTTTGCTCTTCCCTGCCTGCAATAGTGTTTATCAGCAATTGCAGGCTTTAAAATCCCTGCTTTACAAGAGCAGCACAACCTGCCAGTTATAATTGGTTGAATTATACCTCATCCCTGATGCAACTCTTGATGACTTCTCTGCCTCAGCCAGCAAACTGATAGCAGACAAGTTTATAGCTCTCCTGGAAAACCCAATTATAAATTGCATCCCAGCCACAAGCCCTGGGCCAGGTTAACTCTTTCACTGCAGCTCCCAAGGCAAGCAAAATGTTGCAGCCATTTCTGTTCACATGTAGGAAGGAGGGGGGGGAGGGGGGGGCGGGGGGGGGCGGGGGAAGCAGAGAAATTGGAGCTGGAGAAGTTCAGAGAGATCCAGGAAAGATAAATGAGAGGAAAAGAGGGAGGTGTTGGCCTAGTTCCTAGGATTAGTTGATAGGATGAGATGAAATGGCCTGAAATTGTGGCAGGGGAGGGTTAGGTTGGAGAGGAGGAAAAATGTCTTTGCTGCAAGAGTGGTCAGGGATTGGCACAGGCTGCCCAGGGAGGTGGTGGAGTCCCCATCCCTGGAGGTGTTCCAGAACCCTGTGGCCATGGCACTTGGGGCCAGGATTTAGTGGCCATGGTGGGGTTGGGTTGATGGTTGGTCTGGATGGTCTCAGAAGTCCCTTCAAAGCAAAACAATTCTCTGATTTCCAGCACACAGGAATGGGCCCAAGTGTCCACAGGCAGGGAAGCAGCACTTCAAGGAAAGGTATCAGGAAGTCTGCTGGATGTGGCCACTGTGTGCTCTGCAGCCTCGTGTGGGTTCAATGAGACCACAAATACACTCACCCAGGGATGAGGCATCCACAGCTTCCCTGGGAACCCATTCCAGTGTCTCACCAGCCTCAGGGGAAAGCATTTCTTCCTGATGTCCAACCTAAATCCACCCTGCTGCAGTTTAAAACCACTGCCCCTTGTCCTGCCATCAGTCCACCCCAAACCCTTCCCTGGCATGGGAGTTGTGCCTTAGACTATTCCCCTTCAGCTCCACAGAGGTGGGATTGGGAAGCCAACATCACCAGGACTGCCCTCCCAGTGCAGACAGAGCCCACAGCCAGAATGACTCAGAGGATGCAGCATCTCCCTTGCATGGCCTCTGAGGTGTGGTGATGAGGGCTGGGTGTGATGGGGTTAGGGCAGGACACCAGCCCAGACTGATCACTTCTCAGAGCATCTGGGCCACAGTGCCCACAGGAACCTTCTCACAGCTACCAGAGTTGTCTCAGAGGCTCTCACTGCTGCCCAGGACTTGTCTTTGAGGGGCAGCAGGAGCAGCTCCTCCAGCACAAAGGTGTCCTGGTCTGCACTTGAACTGTGCCCAGCCACTCTAACAGGGGAAGTCCTGCATCAAGGCCAGGCCAAGCCTATCTTGAAGCCTTCCATCCCCAAGAGCCACTTGGATGTTGTACATAAAACAAGGAACAGAGGGCACAACCCCCACACAGGGCACAACCCCCACAGGGGACACCCCAGAGAGGTTGTAGAGTCTCCTTCTCTGGAGACTTTCAAGGTCTACCTGGATGCATTCCTGTGTGACCTGCCCTGGGTGATGCTGGTTTGGCAGGGGGTTAGACTCAATCATCTTTGGAGAGCCCTTCCAGTTCCCACCAGTCTGTGACTGTGTGACACAAACCCCACACAGGATCACAGATCAGAGGATGTTAGGGGCTGGAAGGGACCTCTGGAGATCTTCCAGTCCAAGCCCCTGCCAGAGCAGGACCATAGGATCCAGCACAGGTCACACAGGAACACATCCAGACAGGGCTGGAAAGGCTCCAGAGAAGGAGACTCCACAACCTCTCTGGGCAGCCTGCTCCAGGGCTCTGGGAGCCTCACAGTGCAGAAGTTCCTCCTCCTGTTGAGGTGGAACCTCCTGTGCTGCAGTTTCCATCCATTGCCCCTTGGCCTATCCCAGGACACAACTGAGCAGAGCCTGTCCCTGTCCCTTCCCTCCTGACCCCCAGCCCTCAGCTATTGATAGACATTGATCAGATCCCTCTCAGCCTTCTCCTCTCCAGACTAACCACCCCCAGGGCTCTCAGCCTCTCCTCCCCAGGCAGTGCTCCAGTCCCTTCAGCATCCTTGCAGCCCTCCCTTGGACTCTCTCCAGCAGATCCCTGCCCCTCCTGAACTGGGGAGCCCAGAGCTGGATGCAATATTCCAGGTGAGGTCTCAGCAGGGCAGTGTAGAAGAGGGTCACAAACCCCACAGAGCTACAGCCAAGCACTGGCAGGTGTTCAGCCAGGGCTGCATCCAAACTGCCTCTCTTGCCTTCAAAGGCAGAATCAGGTCCCTTTCAACAAGAAAGGAAGGAATTTGTCTCATCTTCACTTGAGCCATTTGAAACAGGCCTAGAAGCAGCTACCTGTGCTGCTCAGCTCCTCTGCTCTGGAAGCACAGATCTGCAGCAGCAGAACCTCAGCACAGCACCAGGCCTCCTGACAAATGTGGGAGGTGTAGTGAAAAAGGCCAGAAAGCAGTCTGGCTGTGGGGTGTGATCAGTCCACCTCAGCCACAAATCCTCCCTCTGGCACCATTCACAAAGGGCCCAGTCTAGAATGGAGGTACCCTGGCACCTCCAGGAACTTGGCTTCCTTCTCCCACTAATCCCCAGGCTGGTCTCACTCAGCCTCTGTTGGCACTTAGACTCATGGAATTGTTTGGGTTGGGAAAGGCCTCTCAGCTCATCCAGTCCAGCATCAACCCAACCCCACCATGGCCACCAAACCCTGGCCCCAGGTGCCATGCCCACAGGTTTCTGGAACACCTCCAGGCATGGGGACTCCACCACCTCCCTGCGCAGCCTGTGCCAATCCCTGACCACTCCTGCAGCAAAGAAATTTTCCCTAACATCCAACCTAACCCTCCCCTGGTGCAATTTCAGGCCAATTCCTCTCTTCCAGAAGTTCAGGGAAGCATTTCTGATCCTATTTTCTCCCAGATCCAAGGATATCTCCACCTTGCCAACTGGTTGCATGTTTTCCTCTGTGCTACTCACCAACCTAAATTTATCAAGCCATTGCCTCTGCTTCTGTCACCTGAGACTAGGGAGCAGAGCCCCACCTGGCTCCAGCCTCCTCTCAGGGAGCTGTAGAGAGCACTGAGGTCTCCCTCAGCCTCTTCTTCTCCAGACTAAACAAACTTTCAAAACCTTGCAGTGGCTTGAGAGCAAAGCTCTTGAAAGCCTTCTTCTGGTGCTGCTGATCTCTGACTGCCCTGGCCCCATGTCACAGCACACTTTGGAAGGTACAAGCTGATGACCCAAGGTCCAGCAGACGCAGATGCAGAGCAGCCTGAGCTCCTGGCACACAGGGAGGACCAACCTGGTGATGTGGTCAGAGCAGAGGCTGTGGAGCCCCACCTGGTGCAGGATCTCTCTGCTGGTGCTGAGTCTCAAAGTGACTGCATTGGTGCTCTGCAGATGTCCTCAGGAGAAGACATGGCCAGACGTGGCCATACCCTAAACACTTCCCAGTGCTGTCTCCCTCCAGTGCTGTCTCCCTCCAGTGCTGTCTCCCTCCGGTGCTGTCTCCCTCCGGTGCTGTCTCCCTCCAGTGCTGTCTCCCTCCAGTGCTGTCTCCTCCAGCCATAGCCATGGCTCCCTCTTTCCTCCTCATCTGCTGTGGGGACCCTGGGGACCCAGGGAAGCTGGGCAGGAGCTTCTCTGGCTCTTGCCCACCCAGGTGTTTGCATGAGCTCAGCTCAGTCAGGAGCCTTCCTTGATCCACCTTGGAGCTTTCATCAGCACAGGCTGCATTCAGAGCTCACCCCAGGGTGAAAGTGCTTCAGGGATCTTCCCAAGTGTCTCTAAATCTGACTCTTTGGGATGGGAGAAGTCAGTAGGAGAAGACTCTGGGGAGACCTCAGAGCTGCCTTCCAGTACCTGAAGGGATTCTGCAGGAAGGCTGCGGAGAGACTTTTCCTGAGGGTGTCTGAGACAGGCCAAGGGGGAATGGTTTGGAGCTGAGGCAGAGCAGGGTTAGAGTGGAGCTGAGGAAGAAATTCTTCAGGGTGAGGGTGGTGAGAGTCTGGCACAGGCTGCCCAGGGAGGCTGTGGATGCCTCCTGCCTGAGGATGTTCCAGGCCAGGCTGGATGAGGCCTTGAGCAGCTGAGTCTGGCTGAGAGGTGTCCCTGGGCATGGCAGGAGGTTGGAGCAGAGGAGTTCTGAGGTCCCTTCCAACCTGAGCTATGCTGTGATGGTTCTATGACCCTGGAGGTCACCACCTGGGCCATGCAGCTTTGTGGCATGGTCCTTCCTCCTCTCATCTTCTTCCCTCTCAGCTCCTGCTGACTCAGAGCACAGAAGCAGCTTGGAGCCTTCTCCTCTTCCCCAGTGCTCTGAGAGCTGGGCCCAGCACTATTTACAGTCTCTCCCTCTCTGTCCCTGACCTTCAGCTTTTATTTGCCTACGTAAATTTTGTTCTCCTGCCGAGCTACAAGTTTCATATCAGGGCAGTTCAATCTTTATGAGGATAAAGTGTTTGCAGTGCTCTTAAGCTGCTTAATGTAAGCATCTGTGTGAAAGATTAACAGCTTTCTAAGTCACAGCAGTTAAGTGACAATATAAAGAGAAAGGAAAGGGGAAAACATCATCAATCTAAAGCAGCACTGGAAATATTGGAGATGAATTATGGGAGGGAGCTGCCTGTCAAGCCTCAGCAAGATGCTCCAATGGCCAGTGCAGGAGAAAGGCAGAGACAGAGCAGCTTGGAAAGACCTCTGAGACAGAGGCCAATGCAGGAGTCCTCTCAGGAGAAAGGTAGAGACAGAGGAGCTTGGAAAGACCTCTGAGACAGAGACCAAAGCAGAAGCATTCTAAGGGGAAAGGTAGAGACAGAGCAGCCTGGAAGGACAGAGCAGCCTGAAGGATCATCTTCCCTACAGCTCCCAGACTTGGAATAGGAAGCAAACTCTACCTGCCCCCCTGGTATTGATGACCTTTGTGTGCTCTGTTCAAAACAGACATTGGAAGGCTGAGAGGGGATCTGATCAATGTCTGTCAGTACCTGAGGGGTGGGTTCAGGTGAAGGGTCCAGGCTCTTTGCAGTGGTGCCCAGATACAGGACAAGGACCAACAGGTACAAGCTGGAACCCAGGAGATTCCACCTTAACCTGAGGAGAAACTTCCTTGGTGTGAGGGTGCTGGAGCCCTGGAGCAGGCTGACCAGAGACGTTGTGGAGTCTCCTTCTCTGGAGACTTTCAAGCCCCCCCTGGATGTGTTCCTGTGTGCCCTGCCCTGGGTGATGCTGCTCTGGCAGGGGGTTGGACTGGATGAGCTCCAGAGGTCCTCTCCAACTCCCAGCACTCTGTTGTTCTGTGACATCCAAGTGAAGGAAGGAAGAGGCAGACCTCTGAGCACAGCTAAATATCAGAATCATTTAGGTTGTAAAAGACCTTTAAGGTCATCAAGTCCAACCATTACCCCTACTCCACCAAGTCCTCCACTAAGCCATATCCCCAAGCATCCCATTTCAACACCTCCAGGGATGGTGACTTTACCACCTCCCTGGGCAGCCTGTTCCAGGGACACCTCTCAACCAGACTCAGCTGCTCAAGGCCTCACCCAACCTCACCTTGAAGACCCCCAGGCAGGAGGCATCCACAACCTCCCTGGGCAACCTGTTCCAGAGTCTCACCACCCTCCTACTGAAGAACTTCTTCCTCAGCTCCAGTCTACCTCTGCTCCCCCTCAGCTTCAAACCCTTCCCCCTTGTCCTGTCTCTGGACACCCTCATGGACAGTCCCTCTCCAGCTTTCCTGATGAGACCAAGGAAAACTTTTCATGTGGTTATAAGAGGTCTGATGGCCACAGAGCTCATCTCATTGAAGACCTAACACTCTCCCCAAGGTGTGAGATGGCCAAACATTAGTTAGAATCACCTGGAGGCAGCTGTTCACCACAGGGCTGCTTGTATTGGCCTGCTGCACCTGCACAGCGCTCCAGAAAGCTCCATCAAGATAGCAGTGCCAAGACTCTTTATGACCTCTGGCAAACCAAGCCCTGGCTGTGCCCTTGACTTGACCTACACACAGCTAAGGGATATCTCTCCTGTCCTCCCATGCAGGTGGCTGCTTTGGTAATGAGTGCTTGCAGAATGTTCTGAGGTCCTCTGATGAGGCATCTCTGGAAGAGCAAAAGCTATCCTGATGCCAATGGAAATTGGCTTCTTTGGCTCCAGATTTTAACTGCAGACCAAAAAAAGAAAGGCAGAGAGCAGAGCAAGCCCTGGAACAGGAAACAGGAGGCAGAGGCAGAGTGTGATGGTTGGAGCCAGGGAACGGCGCCGGACGTCAGCCACCAAATGCTGGAGCTGCTCCTTGCCAGACTCACAGAATCCAAAGCAGAGTGGCCAGAGATGAGAGAGGAGCTCCTGCCCTTCTGCTCTGCTCTGCTGAGACCTCACCTGCAGTGCTGTGCCAGCCATGGCACCCTCAGCATAAGGACATGGAGCTGGTGCAGCAGGTGCAGAGGAGGCCACCAAGGGCTGGAGAGCCTCCCCTGTGAGGACAGGCTGAGAGAGCTGGGGCTGTTCAGCCTGGAGAAGAGAAGGCTCCAGGGAGAGCTCAGAGCAACCTTCCTGTACCTGAAGGGGCTCCAGGAGAGCTGGGGAGGGACTGTTCAGAAGGGGCTGTGGGGATAGGACAAGAGGCAATGGTTTGGAACTGGAGCAGGGCAGAGTTAGGTTGGACCTCAGGAGGAAGTTCTGCAGAGTGAGGCTGGGGAGACACTGGAACAGGCTGCCCACAGATGTGGTGGAAGCCTCATCCCTGGAGACATTCAAGATCAGCCTGGATGTGTCCCTGGGCAGCCTGCTCTAGTTGGAGGTGTCCCTGCTGCCTGCAGGGGCTTGGACGAGATGCCCTTGGAGGGTCCCTTCCAACCTGATGTCATCTGTGACTGTGAATCACAGAATGCCAGGTTGGAAGGGACCCAAAGGATCTTCTGGTCCAACCTTTCCTGGAGCTGCACTCCTGGGTTTTGTATTCCCAGCTGCAGGATCCTACTTTTGTCCCCATTGAACTTCAGGAGGTTCTTTCAAGCCCACTGCCTCCCTGGAGGGTGGTTCTCCCTTCTGCAGGGTCAGGCTCCCCACTCAGTGTGGTGTCATCTGCTTGACACCAAATCAGTCAACGTGACTCAGTAAGGGGAGAAGGCTTCACTGAGGCTGCCCTAGGAGAGAATCAGGGAATCACAGAATGGGCTGGCTTGGAAGGGAGCTCCAAAGCTCCTCCAGTCCAACCCCCTGCACTCAGCAGGGACATCCTCCACCAGATCAGGTTGCCCAGAGCCCTGCCCAGCCTCATCTGGAATATCTCCAGGGATGGTTCCTCAACCACCTCCCTGGGCAACCTGTTGCAGTGTTCCAGCAGCCTCCTGCTGCAGAACTTGCTCCTCACATCCAATCTAAATCTGCTCTTTTCCAGCCTGAAGCCATTGTCCCTTATCTTGTCCCTGCAGGCCTTTGGGAACAGTCCCTCTGCAGCCTTCTTGTAG
Source organism: Indicator indicator (assembly GCF_027791375.1). Lineage (NCBI taxonomy): Eukaryota > Metazoa > Chordata > Aves > Piciformes > Indicatoridae > Indicator > Indicator indicator. Next base: position 14,923 of record NC_072042.1, on the reverse strand, counting down.
CCCTTCAGGTCCTGGCAGGTTGCTCTTAGGTCTCCCTGGAGCCTTCTCTTCTCCAGGCTGAACACCCCCAGCTCCCTCAGGCTCTCCCCATAGCAGAGCTGCTCCAACCTCCTGATCATTCTTGTGGCCTCCTCTGGACCTGCTCCATCAGCTCCAGGTCCTTCCTGTGCTGAGGGCTCCAGAGCTGCACACAGCACTGCAGGTGAGGTCTCAGCAGAGCCAAGTGGCAGAATCTCCTCTCTGGCTCTGCTGGCAATGATGCTTTGGATGCAGCCCAGGCTGCCCTGGGCCTTCTGTGCTGCAAGCTCACACTGCCTGCTCCTGGCCAGCTTCTCCTCCACCAGCACCCCCAAGTCCTTCTCCTCAGGGCTGCTTCTCCAGAAGTGCTGTGCAGGAGTCCTTCCTGCCAGCCAAGGTAGCCAGAGGCTAGTGAGAGACATCTGCTGCCTGCAGAGCTGGGCCTGAATGCCAACATCCTCTGGGCTCCCCTGCCAGCACTGGGGGATGCCTGTGGCTGGAGCAGACCTCCCTTGGAAAAAACCTCCTCAGCAAAGCACTTTTTGTTTTGGGGTTTTTTGTTTTGGTTTTGGTTTTTGTTTTTTTTTTTTCCCCTCCAGGGAATTTTGGCAAACCTCAGGACTGGATAAAAAGATGGAACCAAAGGATTTCAGTGAGGTCAGAGGAGTCCACTTCAGAGCTGTTGGAATTTCCTTTTGTGGTGAGGCAGAGGATTGAAGCAGAGCCCAACCACCTCAATTCCATCAAAGCTGAGCATTTTGTGCATCCTGATGTGAGACCTTTTCCTGTGTTTTTGCTCACTTTTCAATTCAGACCAAACTAAATCCCTGTCAGTAGAATAGGAAAGCTGACTTCAAAGCAAATCCAGGTCAGATCACTGGAAAAATGCCCCAGGTTTCCAGGGATGGTTAAATGTGCTCTGCAGTGAGGACAGAGAGGTCACCAGCACAGAGCAGTGGAGCTGGAGGTTAATGAGCTCCATAAAGGTATCCCAGGGCTCAGCCATGCTCTGCTGCTCCCAAAGGGAGACCAGGTTGTTTCCAAAGGAGAATGAATTCCTCTCTCTCTGCATCAAGGGAAATCTGTGATTTGCAAACAATAAAGATAAGCAGGAAAGGGAACTCTTCTTTGACAGGGGCTGGCAGGAATGGCAATAACTACAAACTGTTGCCTTAGAGACTCAGAGATTCATGGAATGGATTGGGTAGGAAGGGACCTCAAAGCTCATCCAGTTCCCAGCCCTTGCCATGGGCAGGGACACCTCCCACCAGCCCAGCTTGCTCAAGGCCTCATCCAGCCTGGCCCTGAACACCTCCAGGGAGTGCACAGCCACAGCCTCCCTGGGCAGCCTGTGCCAGTGTCTGCCCAGCCTCACTCTATAGAATTTCTTCCTCATCTCCAGTCTCAGTCTCTCCTCTGCCATCTCAAAGCCATTGTCCTCATCCTGTCACTCCCAGCCCTTGTCCCAAGTCCCTCCCCAGCTCTCCTGGAGCCCTTCAGGTACTGGAAGGTTGCTCTGAGTTCTCCCTGGAGCCTTCTCTTCTCCAGGCTCAACAGCCCCAACTCTCCCAGCCTGTTCCCACAGGAGAGCTTCTGCAGCTTCTGACCATCTTCATGGCCTCCTCTGGACCCTCTCCAGCAGCTCCAGGTCCTTCTTGTGCTGTGTCCCAGAGCTGGAGGCAGTGCTGCAGGTGGGGTCTGAGCAGAGCAGAGCAGAGGGGCAGAATCCCCTCCCTGTGCTGCTGCTCTCCCTGCTCTGGATGCAGCTCAGCACACAGCTGCCTGCTGGGCTGCCAGGGACCACTGCTGGCTCCTGGAGACTTTGTCACCAACTGACACCCCCAAGGCCTTCTCCTGCAGGAAAGCTCTCCTGAGGCAGGACACTTGGCCCATGTCACTTTTCTGCCTCCTTTGTTCCAGATCCAAAGCAGAGGAGAGCTCACAACTTTTTGTAGATCAATGGATCCTTTGCAGACAGCTCTCCCACCCCTGGGAGCAGCTCAGCTCTCTAAGCTCTGCTAAGAGATCTTTGAAGGCCAACTCCATGAGACAGACAACCTAAAGCTTCCATCAGCTGAGCACTTGGCTTTGCAATATTAATGATGCTCATTCAATAAGGTCTCTCCTTCCCCTCCCTCTGCTCTCTTCTGAGCCTCTCACTGCCTATCAAAAGCTGAGAGCACACTGCCTGGATGGCAAAGCAGAGCTCAAGCTGCTGTGGGTGCCCTGCTTTAGCAGGGGGGGTTGGACTGGATGATCTCCAGAGGTCCCTTCCTAACCCCACCAGCAGCTTGCCCAGGAGCACACTGGCCAGGGGGGGTTGGAAGCTCTCCAGAGAAGGAGACTCCACAACCTCTCTGGGCAGCCTGCTCCAGGCCTCCAGCACCCTCACACCAAAGAATTTTCTCCTCCTGTTCAGATGGAACCTCCTGGGTTCCAGTTTGTGTCCACTGTCCTGTCCCTGGGCACCAGTGAGCAGAGCCTGGCCCCAGCCTCTTGCCCCCTGGCAGGTCCTTTAGTTCTTGCTGAGCATTGCTCAGACCCCCTCTGGGGCTGCTCTTCTGCAGGCTCTCAGTCCCAGGGCTCTCAGCCTTTGCTCCTCACAGAGATGCTGCAGTCCCCTCTGCATCTTCTCAGCCTCCTTTGGACTCTCTCCAGCAGTTCCTTGTCTCTCTGGAACTGGGGAGACCAGAGGTGGACCCAGGATTCCAGATCAGGCCTCACCAGGGCAGAGCAGGGCAGAAGGAGAGCAGAGCAGAGCAGGAGGAGAGCCTCACTCAACCTCTGTTCCCTGGGACAGGACATGAGCTCTGCTGGGTCACTGGTACCTGCCCCAGGACATCCCTGTGCTCAGCACTCTGCAGCAAACCCAGGGGCTCTCAGCAGTGGGTTTGGAAGCAGCTGCTGCCCCCACAGCACACAGAGATCCCCAGGGGAGCTCATTCTGCTCTCCTCACTCTTGGGTGCTGTGGTACTGCCTGTCCCCAAAGGGCTGAGGCCACAGGCAAGGTGCTGGAGGGCAGGGAGCACAGGTATGGCACATGATGTTCTCCTGCCCTTCCTCCTCCCCAGCAGATTCAAAGTGCCATGAAGCAAGCAGCAGAGATAAGGCCCAGGAGCAAAGTGCTGCAGGGCTCCTTCCCCTCTGTGCTTGCAAAGAGCCTCCTGCCACAGCCTGCCCTGCAGTGCCCAGTGGCCTGGGCATGACATCCTTGGGCAGCAGGCTGCTGGGTGGGGAGGATGCCTGCAGAGCTGGAGCTGCAGACCCAGGCTCCCCAGACTGCCCTCCTCACCACAGCCACCTTCCTCTGCCCATCCCTGGGTACCAGCCCATGCCCAGGGGTACAACCCCCTCAGCTGCCTGCAGGTGGGCATTCAGCTAACATTAGAGGGGTCCTGACCCAATGTCCTGCTTTGAGATAGAGCAGAACTGCTTTGGATCAGTGCTGTGACCTCCCAGCTCAGGCTCTGCTCCCTGGGGCACCTTCTGCAGTTCAGGGCAGGTTGGCACAGCCAGGGCCTGCTAGCTGGCAGAAGCTGATGGGGAGAGATCCTGCCAAGGGCTGGGGGCAGGCCAAGGGCACTGACACAGCTTGTGCCCCACCTTGGGGTGCAGAGTAAAAGGCAACATCTGCAAGGAGAAGCAGACAGGACAGGTGACCCTCAACTGCCCACCAAGGGATTGCAGCCCATGGAGGGCATCTTCAGGAGCAAGCTGAGGGATCCCCAGGGTCAAATCTCTTCTTCCCTGGCTGGTGTGCCAGGAGGACTTTGTCCATTCAACTTCCATCCCCATCCCTGTGTTCATGAATCCAGGTGCCAAACCCAGCTCCTGAGTCCTGTTCCCATCTGCTGCTGAGCCCAGTCTGGGACTCCCCCAGTGCCTGCCCCAGCAGCAGAGGTGCCAATGGTGCCCTCATTGCCATCAGGGCTTGGGTTCCATGTTGGTTTGTGTCTCTGTGTCTCTATCCCATGGCATTGTTCTTCTTTCCATCCCAGCTGGGTTAGCTTCTTTCCCACCCCATCAGCCTCTCTCCCTTCTTCCCTTTCTCTTCCCTTTGGGAAGCAGAAGGCTTCATGGAGAGCTTCTGGCACTCACTCAGCAGTTATCATGGAATCACACAATGGGCTGGCTTGGAAGGGACCTCCAAAGTTCATCCAGTCCAACCCCCTGCACTCAGCAGGGACATCCTCCACCAGATCAGGTTGCCCAGAGCCCTGTCCAGCCTCACCTTGAATATCTCCAGGGATGGTTCCTCAACCACCTTCCTGGGCAACCTGTTCCAGTGTTCCAGCAGCCTCCTGCTGCAGAACTTGTTCCTCACATCCAATCTCAATCTGCTCTGCTCTCATTTCAAACCACTGCCTCTCATCCTGTCCCTGCAGGCCTTGGCTCAGCCTTGACCCTTCCCACTCACTTCTCCTGCTGTCTTTTGGGATCAGGATTTTCTCCCAGCTGACCTGGGAGCTCTGCTTTCCTTTGGGTGTTCCTTAGGAGTGGTTGGCAGCCAGAGCCCCATGACAGCAGTGCCCTTTTGGCAGGGGCTGGGCATGGTTTGTCAGGCTGCTTGCTCCCAGAGCTGTGGCAGTACCCTGACATTTCTCCCTGGCTCTGCTCCTGCAGTTGCAGGCAGCCTTCTGCTGAGCTCTGAGCTCTGCATTCTGCCTCCAGCACAGGCACCCCTGGGAGCCACAGCTCTCTGCTGCCTGGGGCACACAGCTGTGCCCAGGGCATCTCTGCAGCTCCACTCCTCCTTGCCCCAGCACTCCCAGCATGGTGCTGGCAGGGTGTCTGCCACCAGTGAGTGCTCACATGAGAGCTGTTACTGGGAGTCTGCCCCTCAGGAGCTCTGGCTGGTTATGGCTGGGAGGTCATCCAGGAGCTCACCATCAAGAAAGGAGGTTGGAGAGAGGTTCACAGAATCACAGAATTGTCAGGGTTGGAAGGCTCAGCCTCAAGGCTCAGCCAGTTCCAACCCCCTGCCATGGGCAGGGACACCTCACACCACAGCAGGTTGCTCACAGCCACATCCAGCCTGGCTGCAAAACCCTCCAGGGATGAGGCTTCCACCACCTCCCTGGGCAACCTGTGCCAAGAGGGTTGGCCTCTCCTAGCTAACAACTGACAGAATGAGAGGAAATGGCCTCAAGTTGCAGCAGGGGAGGTACAGGTTGGAGATTAGGAAAAATTCCTCCACTGAAAGGGTCACTGGGCACTGGCCCAGGCTGCCCAGGGAGCTGCTGGAGTCACCACCCCTGGAGGGGATTAGAAGCTGTTTGGATGAGGAGCTGAGGGCCATGGAGTGTGCAGGCAGCTGCTGGGCTGTGGCTGGGCTCTATGATCTCCAAGGCTTTTCCAGCCAGGGGGTTCTGTGGCTCTGTGATCCCTCCTGCAGCTGAGTTGGGCTTTGCTGGGGATGTGCTTTCCAAGGAATGTGGGAAAGCAGCTTGGAAATTAGCTCCTCCAGAGGAATGGCAGAGGAAAGCTTCACTTGGGGGGTGCCCTCCCTCCCCTGCTTGCCCTGGGCTGCTGCTGCTCTTCTCCCAGGGCTGATTCTTGCTGCACTGCCTGCAGCCGGAGATGCTGGTGAGGAGCAGCTCCCTGCTGGCAGCAGCTGTGCCTCGGAGTCTCTCTCTTCCTGAGGGGATTTTCCTTCAGTAGAGAAGATCTGAGGCTTTCCTTGGGGTTTGCTTTTGCTCACAGATTGCTTCTGGGAGAGGCAGGAATAGAGGAAGCAGCAGAGAGAAGGCAACAGAGATGTGACATCTCCTCTGCTCACTCCAGACCTCTCTGTGGGGGATGGTGCTGGGGGCTGAGCATGTGGAATGTGGGCTGCAGCTGGCAGGAGGGGCACTGGGTGCCTGCTGGCTGGCAGAGGGGTGGTGGTAGAGGCAGAGGGTACCTGGCATGCACAGGTGCCTTGCAGGAGGCTGGGAAAAAGGCCCTGGGAGAGGCCATGGGCTGTGGGCAACTGGGGGGAGATAGCATGGGGGATGTTTTGACCAGGAGAGGGGTGGGGGCTCAGAAGGGCCATGGGGGCTGTCCCAGCCTGCTGACAGGACAAGGGCAGTGACTCCTCCTTGTCCTTAGAGAAATGGAGCTGTGCTGGAGATGCTGAGAGAAGGGAGGAGAGAAGAAAGAGGAAGAAGGAGGCAGCCAAGAGGGCTGGCAGGGCAGGAGGGCAGAGGGACTCTTTCCTGCTCCAGGGTTTGTTGCTCAGTTTCTCAGGCTCTGTCCCAGCCCTGCCAGCAAACCATCCCCACCACAGCCTCTGGCACAAGGAGGTGCTGCTGGGGTGCCCCAGGCTGCTCAGCACAGCCCTGGGCACAGGCTCCACTCCTGCAGCAGCTGCCCTGCAGCTGACACAGGGCTTGCTGCTCATGGACTGCAGCCAGACACAGGAGGGAGCTCAGCATCACCTCGGGCAGGCTGCCTCAGCCCCGCGGTGCCCAGAGCTGCCAGGGTGCCAGGGCCCCGTGCAGGAGCTGCCTGTGGGGGTGCTCTGCCCCAGGGGGCTGCTCTGGGGGGGATTCTTTTAATGCTGTCATCAGGAGAGTTCTGAGTCAAGTGCAGTGTGTCATGGTGCTGGGTGAGTGGCTCCCTGGGAGCCTGCCTGCCCTGGAGGTGCCAAGCTGTGGCTCCTGCCCTCTGGGAGGAGCCAGCTCCAGCACTGCCATCTCACTAAACCACTCCAGCAGCTGCCAGGGAAAGAGCTGTGCTGGGGGACAGAAGGGAACAGAAAGGATTCTATGGTCCTGCTCTGGCAGGGGGGGGGACTCGATGATCTCTGAGGTCCCTTCCAGCCCCTCAGACCCTGTGAGCTGTGATCCTGTGATCACAAGGCCTGGGCTCCTGCCCTTTGGGAGGGGGCAGCACACAGGGCAGGGCTGTGAGGTGCTCCTGACTGCACCCCCTTCCTCACCATGGGGGTGCAATGAGGGCTTAGCACCCCCAGGCTCTCTCAGCTCCCCCTGGGACTGGGAGCACCATTCTGTGGTCCTCCCATCCTGTGTAGGCCCAGGGCAAGGCTGTTAGATGTTTTTTGCTGCCCAGCCAGAAGACCTGGATCTCTGCCTGACCCCAGCCAGGTCCAGCCTTGCAGCTTGTAGATGGGAGAGCAGGAACCACCCTGCCACAGGCACCACTGGCTGTGCCAAGAGGCCAAAGGGCTGGGTCCTATAGCTACAGAGAGAAAGTGGGAAGAGCTACAGACCCTCTCCCTCCTTGTCCCTGAGGGGGTCTTCTCCTCCCTTTCCTCATCCTAGCTCAGCTAATCTAAACCCTTTGCCTCACCACTCATTTCCCTTCCATCTCTAGTTCAGAGAGTCATGGAATGGGTTGGGTTGGAAGGGACCTCCAAAGCTCCTCCAGTCCAACCCCCTGCACTCAGCAGGGACATCCTCCACTAGATCAGGTTGCCCAGAGCCCTGCCCAGCCTCCCCTTGAATATCTCCAGGGATGGAGCCTCAACCACCTCCCTGGGCAACCTGTTGCAGTGTTCCAGCAGCCTCCTGCTGCAGAACTTGCTCCTCACATCCAATCTCAATCTGCTCTGCTCTCATTTCAAACCATTGTTCCTGGTCCTGTCCCTGCAGGCCTTTGGGAACAGTCCCTCTGCAGCCTTCCTGTAGCCTCAAGCAAGAGGTCTGCACAGGGAAGGTCCAGCAGTGCTGTGCAGTCCATCAGCAAAGCCTCCTCAGTCCTTACCCACATGTGAGGTGCCCTGGCAGGCTGCAGGCAGAGCCTGTGTGCTCCAGACACTCCTGTCACCCACAGACACACTCCTGATAAAGGCAGGCAGTAAAACCATAGATGGAAGAATAATTACCCAGGGGCTGGAAGGGGATAAAAAGGGAAAGAGCCTTGAAGTAACAAAAACATCATAAAAGGCCATAAAGGCAGAGCAAAGGGAAGTGTGAGGGAGACTGAAGGGTGGCAGCAAATGTACACAAACAGAAGGAGCCAGCCTGGCATGGCCTGGAAATAAGGAAAGCTATGGTTGGGCTGAAATGGAGAACAGATGAAGCTGAGATGAAAACAGGCAAGGAAATAGATTGGTGGCTTGGATACAGCATTGAGAGCTGAAACCCAGAGCCGTGGAGCTCCTGAAGATGCCCTGGTCAGGGCCATCTCCAGAAGGCTGGGTGAGACTGCGGAGAGGGAGAGCAGGAGGAGAGGGGAAGGCTGGCAGCAGCCATGAGGTGGGGAGCAAGGCAGAAGTGGGGAGCAGAGGCTCAGGGCAGCCCTGCTGAACCATCACACACCTGGCCAAGAGAGGAGATGATGCCTGCTGGCAAAGCTTCAGCAGGAGCAGGGCAGTGGGCAGCCCCTGTCAGGAGGTGGCTGGAGGCTGCCTGTTCCTGCCTGCACAGAGCAGGAGGGGCTGAGCCAGCATGGGCAAGGGCAGAAGGCTCCCTGGCTGAGGCAGGGCTGAGGTGGTCTGCCCCCTCCACACAGTTTGGAGCCTACCTAGCTGACCTCAAGGTCCCTCACTCCTGGGACCACCACGAGGAGCTTCCTGGCACTGCTGCTATCAGCCTGGAGCAGCTGAGAGATGCTGCTTGTGGCATGAGGGGAGAAGCATCCTGCAGCTGCTGCAAGTGCCAACCACTTCTTGCTCCTCTTGTGCCCTCATTAGCACCTGCACACACAACAGAGCTGCAAGCAAGGTCTTCCCAAGCTCTGCTCATTATTAATCATGCTGCTGGGAAGCGTAACTACGGCTGCCTGTCAGCTGCTGGCAGGAGGAGAACTGGGAGAGCCTTGAGACACCCTCAGATGACTCAGTGAAAAGACTGCCAGGGCTGCAAGGCACCAGGGCCTGCTGCCTTCAGGTGTCGTTGTCTCCCTCGTGCTTCAGCACAGCACTCAGGTTGGCCAGCAAGGACTCCTCTCTCCTGGTGCAAGGTTCAGGAGCCTCCCAGGGACAATGCTGACAGCAAGCTGTGCTTCAGTGCTGTTGCTCCTCTGTCCACTGTTGGTCACACTGAGATCATTCACCAGGACCTTTGCTGGTCTGGGGCGTGCAGTGGCTCTTGGGCAGTAACCTACCTCTGCCAGGCTGAGGGAGCTGGGGGTGGTCAGCCCTACAGGAGAGACAACTCCAGGGGGACCTTAGAGCTACCTTGGAAGCATAGAATCATAGAATCAGGCAGGGTTGGAAGGGACCACAAGGCTCAGCCAGTTCCAACCCCCCTGCCATGCCCAGGGACACCTCACACCAGATCAGGCTGGCCAGAGCCTCATCCAGCCTGGCTGCAAACACCTCCAGGGATGGGACCTCAACCACCTCCCTGGACAACCCATTCCAGGCTCTCACCACTCTCATGGGCAAGAACTTCTTCCTTATGTCCAGCCTGAATCTCCCCACTTCCAGCTTTGTTCCATTCCCCCCAGTCCTGTCACTCCCTGACACCCTCAAAAGTCCCTCCCCAGCTTTCTTGGAGCCCCCTGCAGATCCTGGAAGGCCACAAGAAGGTCTCCTCAGAGCCTTCTCCTCTTCAGACTGCACAACCCCAACTCTCTCAGTCTGTCCTCATAGCAGAGCAGCTCCAGCCCTCTGCTCATCCTCATGGCCCTTCTCTGGACACCTTCCAGCACCTCCAGAGCCTTCCTGGAACAGAGGCTCCAGAACTGGACACAGAGCTCCAGGAATGGTCTCAGCAGAGTGGAGCAGAGGGGGAGAATCCCCTCCCTGGCCCTGCTGGCCACACTTCTCTTGCTGCAGCCCAGGCTCTGCTTGGCTCTCTGGGCTGCAAGTGCTCACTGCTGGCTCCTGCTGAGCTTCTCCTCCCCCAGCACCCCCAAGTCCCTCTCCTCAGGGCTGCTCTCCAGCCAGTCCCTGCCCAGCCTGGATTTGTGCTTGGGATTGCCCAGACCCAGCTGCAGGACCTTGCCCTTGGTCTTGTTGAACCTCCTGAGGTTGGCTTGGGCTCAGCTCTGCAGCCTGTCCAGGTCCCTCTGGATGGATCCCTTCCCTCCAGCCTGCCCAGGTCCCTCTGGATGGATCCCTTCCCTCCAGCTGTCTGCTGCACCACACAGCTTGGTGTCATCAGCAAACCTGCTGAGGGTGCACTCAATGCCTCTGTCCATGGCACAGACAAAGATGCTGAACAAGCCTGGTCCCAGGACTGAGCCCTGAGGGACTCCACTTGTCCCTGGCCTCCCCTGGGACATGGAGCCATTGACAGCCACTCTTTGGGTGTGGCCATCAAGCCAGTTCTGTATCCATCTCCTGGTCCACTCATCAAACCCATGTGTCACCAGTGTGGAGCCCAGGCTGTGGTGTGGGACAGTGTGGAAGCTTTGCTCAGCTCCAGGTCAATGCCATCAGGGCGGAAGGGATCCTACAGGAAGGCTACAGAGGGACTTTTCCTGGGGGTGTCTAGAGACAGGGGAAGGGAGGATGGTTTGAAGCTGAGGGAGAACAGGGTTAGACTGGAACCTGGAACGGGTTGCTCAGGAAGGTTGTGGATGTTCCCTCCCTGGAGGTGTTCAAGGCCAGGCTGGATGAGGCCTTGAGCAGGCTGGGCTGGTGGGAGGTGTCCCTGCCCATGGCAGGGGGTTGGAATTGGATAATCTTTAAGGCCCCTTCCACCCCAACCCATTCTGGGAGTCTGTGGTTCTATGACAGCTCTGCCTCCACAGCAGGCTGAAGGATGGCTGCTTTAGAGTCACAGGCTGGAAGGGACCCTCAAAGGTCATCTTGTCCAACCCCCCTGCACTTAGCAGGGACAATTCCAACTGGATCAGGCTGCTCAGAGCCACATCAAGTCTGATCTTGAATGTCTCCAGGGATAAGGCCTCCACCACCTCCCTGGGTAACCTGTTCCAGTGTCTCCCCATGCTCAGAGTGAAGAACTTCTTCCTAATCTCCAGTCTGCCCTGCTCCAGTTCAAAATCCTTCCACCAACTCTTCTGTGGGAAGCCAGACCCCCAGCAGCAGCTTCTGGAGAGCTCTCACCACCCCTATTGCTGAGCAGCTCCTGCTGCTGCTCATCCATGCTCCCATCAAGACATTTCGTTCTCCTACATTGCTCTACACACGCACAAAAAAAGGGAGACAAAGAGAAATTACTTCTGTTTAATGATGTCAGCATTTAAATGGCCTCAATTAGGCAGGGGATAGACCTGCAGGAGCTGTTTATTGCCTCTGCTGCTGTTTTTCACTTGGAGACCACTTTCTGCCAGGGTGGATGACAGGACTGCATCACAGCCCCTTGCTGACAGCAAATGACTTTTTTTATTTATTCTTTTTTTTTTTTTCCTTTTAAAGTGAAGCTGACAATTTATGACCTGGACCAAAACTCAAGGGGGGAAAGCTGAAAGCCACAAGGCCTGCTGCATCCTTCCTGTGTGCAGTGTTTCTGCTAAGCCACCCAGGCAAGGGCACATTTGGCAGAGAGAAGCCTGAAAGCATCATGTCCTGTCCTTGTCAAAGCCCCTGGGCAGGGAAAGTGTCACACAGTGTCAGAAAGGTGACAGAGGGGTTAGGAGATGCTCTGGATGGAATCACAGAATATCTCTGGTTGGAAGAGAGCTCCAAGCTCATCCAGTCCAAGCCTCCACCCAGCTCTGCAGGGTCACCATGTCCCCAAGCACCATGTCCACAGCTGCTTAAACAGCCCCAGGGATGGTGACTCCAGCACTGCCCTGGGCAGCCTGTTCCAATGTTTGAGAACCTTCCAGGGCAGAAATATTTCCTGAGATCCAGCCTGAGCCTCCCCTGGGGCAGCTTGGAACCATTCCCTCTGCTCCTGTCCCTTGCCACCAAGGAGCAGAGGCTGTCCCCTCCTCACTCCAACCTCCCTTCAGGGAGCTGCAGAGAGCAATGAGGTCTCCCTCAGCCTCCTCTTCTGCAGCCTGAGCACCCTCAGCTCCCTCAGCCCCTCCTCTAGCCCAGGGACTCCAGGCCCTTCTCCAGCCTCGTTGCCCTTCTCTGGACAGGCTCCAGCCCCTCAATGTCCTTCCTGCAGTGAGGGCTCAGAGCTGAACACAGCACTCCAGGTGTGGCCTCCCCAGTGCAGAGCACAGGGGAATGGGCACCTCCTGTCCCTGCTGCCCACCCTGCTTCTGATCCCAGCCAGGAGGCCTTTGGCCTTCTTGGTCCCTGGGCACTGCTGGCTCATGGTCAGTGACTGCCAACCAACAACCCCAGGTCCCTCTCCAAGCTGCAGCTTTCCAACCACACATCCCCAGGTCTGTAGCTTACCAGAAGAACTGGCAAAGAAATGATTGGTTTAAAAATCTAAGCAAGGATTATGATTACTGATTGGCAGGCTTTAAGCCCTCAGCCAGGGAGCTCCTGTGGTTTGTGGCATGAGCAAAACACTTCTCTGGGCTTTACCTTCTCCAAAACCCCTCTTTGTGAGGGGAAGCATTGAATTTGCTTTTCCTCCTGCCCAGCTAGAACAGAGATTTTCTGGAAGCCAAACAAAGGCAAAGGAGATTGTCTGGGAAGATAAAGAGGGCACAGACTGAACAAGCAGGAAACTAAGGGCGGAATGAGACCTCAACACACCAAGTAAACAAAATTATTTCTATTTTGTGCCTTGCAGAGGAGGAGTAAGAGCTTCAGGACCTGTGGAGGCCCGTGTTCATGGAGAGTGATCTGGGAGGAAAAGTTTTGATCCAAAGTCAGAAGATTTGGTTCCCCACTACCAGCCACTGCTGAAAGCCAATGACAGGAAACTCCCACAGCCCTTTCACAGATGGAGAAGCAAAACATGCAGAGGGTTTGCCCAAGGTCCCTCACTCCTTGTGGAGAAAGGTCCTGAACTCTGGCCAGCTGGGGCCCTCCCTAGGACCTACTCCTCAGTCTCCCAGCCCTACAGTTAGCAGCTGAGTTGCAGGAAGGAACACGATTGAAGCTTTTCCTACCTTAAAGCTCTCTGATTGATGGACTGACAGCAAGGAGGCTGAGAGCAGCCTATGGGCTGAAGTATCTTGGCAGTAGAAGAGACAGGAAACCCCTCTCAATGCAAGGAGCCCAGCAGTAGGGCAGTTCCTGTGAGCCAGAGGGCCCCCACCCCAGCATGTGCCTGTCACCCAAGAGGCATCTGGCTGCTCCTGCTGGAAAGCTGAACTGCTGCCCTCAGCCACATACAGCAAAGTTCTTACACCAGAGGCACTAAGCACAGCTCACAGTCAGGAAGGGACCTCAGGGATCATTTACTCCAACCCCCCTGTCATGGGCAGGGACACTTCTCAGCCAGACTTGATTGATCAGGGCCTCATCCAATCTGTGCAACCCACTCTAGAGTCTCACCACCCTCCTACTGAAGAACTTCTTCCTAGGCTCCAGTCTAATCCTGCTCTGCCTCAGCTTCAAACCATTTCCCCCTGGTCTGTCTCTAGACACCCTCAGGAAAAGTCCCTCTGCAGCCTTCCTGGAGGATCCCTTCAGATATTCCAAGGCTGCCCTGAGGTCCCCCTGGAGTCTTCTCTTCTGCAGGCTGAACAGCCCCAGCTCCCTCAGCCTGTCCTGACAGCAGAGCTGCTCCAGCCCTTGGATCATCTCTCTGGCCCTCACCTAGGCTTGCTCCAACAGTTCTATGTCCTTCTTATGATGGGGACACCATGAGCTTTCTGCCCAGGAGGCATGAGGAGAAGTTTCCCAGGACAACTGTAATAGTTCCAACAGTGATTCTAACTCTGGCACTGGACATTGTGCCAGCTGCCCATGGGGAAGTAATCCCCACAATTCAGGGTGCCCAGTCTGCTGCCAGGGGGAGGTAAGGGATAATGGAGATAACAGAATCTGCTGGGATGTGTACATCCAGTGGCCTGGCACTTCAAAATTTCAGAAGTACAGGGCTTTGGTTGACACAGGAGCTCAGTGCACCATCATACCATCAAATTATCAAGGGGGAGAATCCATAACTATTCAGGGAGTCACTGGTGGATCTCAAGAGTTGTTTAAGATAGAGGATGATATAAGTTTAACTGGGAAACAGTGGAAGAAACATACTAATGTAACAGGACCTCATGCACCTTGTATTTTGGGGATTGATTTTCTGAGAGAAGGTCCCTTCCAACCCAAACCATTCCATGATTCTATGAATGCCTTGCAGTGGGCAGAAGGAAAACAGCTGGAGTTAGAGCAAGAGAGGGAGGGAAATGGGAGAAGGAATTTGATGGATCCTGAGAGAGAGCTACCAGAATAGGAACCACTTCAGCCTCCTAAAGCTGAGGGGACAGTAATGAGGATTAAACTCTCTCAAGAACTGATTTGCTAAGGGATCCACCACAGGGCACCGAACCCCAGAATGGGTCTAAATTGCACCAAGTCATGCAGAAACCTGAAGAAGACCTCTGAGCCTTTTAGGAAAGTTGATGTGAGGAAAACAAAAAATGGTCAAATTTGATGCAGAAGAGGAGGGAAACAGTAGGGTGACTCCGAACACGCTCTTCCTGTGGCCACTTAGCTCTGGATATTAGAAAAAAGGACAGAACATTGAGGGGTTGGCAGGGAGGACAATTTCTTAGTGTACTGAAGTTCCTCCTAAAGATGATCAGAACAGGGAGGAAGTGGAGAAGCAAAGGAGGCAGAGAAAACAGCAGAGGAAGAAGGAACTGGAAGCAGGAGTATGGGGAGAAGCTGCTGTAGAGGCAGCGGAGCTAGCCAGTGAGCAGGAGATGAGGTGATCGGACATTCGGTGGCTGCAGTTAAATGAAGGCAGAGTCACAGGATGTGGATCTCAGCCACAGCGACTCCAAAGGAGACCTGTGTTGGACAGCGCCGTGCTGCTGCCGCTCAGATCCACACCCCCAGGACCTAGATTGCTTTTCTTCACAGATCACAGGAGAGTGCCAGGGCAGTATCAGGACACGGGCTGCCCCTACACTTCTCTCACCTTGATCCCCTGCTTGTGTGCATCTCCTCTGCTGAGGGAACCCACAGGA